>NC_081231.1:8816913-9096913 GCF_902713425.1 Acipenser ruthenus | reverse complement strand
TTCAGCCTTGTTGATCCCTGTGTGTGTTTGTGTGTGTGTGTGTGTGTGTGTGTTCAGCCATGTTGATCCCTGTGTGTGTGTGTGTTCAGCCTTGTTGATCCCTGTGTGTGTTTGTGTGTGTGTGTGTGTGTGTGTTCAGCCTTGCTGACCCATGTGTGTGTGTGTGTGTGTGTGTGTGTGTGTTCAGCCTTGTTGATCCCTGTGTGTGTGTGTGTGTGTGTGTGTGTTCAGCCTTGTTGACCCCTGTGTGTGTGTGTGTGTGTGTGTGTGTGTTCAGCCTTGTTGATCCCTGTGTGTGTTTGTGTGTGTGTGTGTGTGTGTGTTCAGCCTTGCTGACCCATGTGTGTGTGTGTGTGTGTGTGTGTTCAGCCTTGTTGATCCCTGTGTGTGTGTGTGTGTGTGTGTGTGTGTGTTCAGCCTTGTTGACCCCTGTGTGTGTGTGTGTGTGTTCAGCCTTGTTGATCCCTGTGTGTGTGTGTGTGTGTTCAGCCTTGTTGACCCCTGTGTGTGTGTGTGTGTGTGTGTGTGTGTTCAGCCTTGTTGACCCCTGTGTGTGTGTGTGTGTGTGTGTGTGTGTGTGTGTGTTCAGCCTTGTTGACCCCTGTGTGTGTGTGTGTGTTCAGCCTTGTTGACCCCTGTGTGTGTGTGTTCAGCCTTGTTGACCCCTGTGTGTGTGTGTGTGTGTGTGTTCAGCCTTGTTGACCCCTGTGTGTGTGTGTGTGTGTGTTCAGCCTTGTTGACCCCTGTGTGTGTGTTTGTGTGTTCAGCCTTGTTGACCCCTGTGTGTGTGTGTGTGTGTTCAGCCTTGTTGACCCCTGTGTGTGTGTGTTCAGCCTTGTTGACCCCTGTGTGTGTGTGTGTGTGTGTGTTCAGCCTTGTTGACCCCTGTGTGTGTGTGTGTGTGTTCAGCCTTGCTGACCCCTGTGTGTGTGTGTGTGTGTGTGTGTGTGTTCAGCCTTGTTGATCCTTGTGTGTGTGTGTGTGTGTGTGTGTTCAGCCTTGTTGACCCCTGTGTGTGTGTGTGTGTGTGTGTGTTCAGCCTTGTTGACCCCTGTGTGTGTGTGTGTGTGTGCTCAGCCTTGTTGACCCCTGTGTGTGTGTGTGTGTGTGTGTGTGTTCAGCCTTGTTGACCCCTGTGTGTGTGTGTGTGTGTGTGTGTGTTCAGCCTTGCTGACCCCTGTGTGTGTGTGTCAGTACCTCTGTGTGTGTGTGTGTGTCAGTACCTGTGTGTGTGTGTCAGTACCTCTGTGTGTGTGTGTGTGTGTCAGTACCTCTGTGTGTGTGTGTGTGTGTGTGTGTGTGTGTCAGTACCTGTGTGTGTGTGTGTGTGTGTTCTGCCTTGTTGACCCCTGTGTGTGTGTGTGTGTTCAGCCTTGTTGATCCCTGTGTGTGTGTGTGTGTTCAGCCATGTTGATCCCTGTGTGTGTGTGTGTGTCTGTGTGTGTGTTCAGCCTTGTTGATCCCTGTGTGTGTTTGTGTGTGTGTGTGTGTGTGTGTGTTCAGCCATGTTGATCCCTGTGTGTGTGTGTGTTCAGCCTTGTTGATCCCTGTGTGTGTTTGTGTGTGTGTGTGTGTGTGTGTTCAGCCTTGCTGACCCATGTGTGTGTGCGTGTGTGTGTGTGTGTTCAGCCTTGTTGATCCCTGTGTGTGTGTGTGTGTGTGTGTGTGTTCAGCCTTGTTGACCCCTGTGTGTGTGTGTGTGTGTGTGTGTGTGTTCAGCCTTGTTGATCCCTGTGTGTGTTTGTGTGTGTGTGTGTGTGTGTGTTCAGCCTTGCTGACCCATGTGTGTGTGTGTGTGTGTGTGTGTTCAGCCTTGTTGATCCCTGTGTGTGTGTGTGTGTGTGTGTGTGTGTGTGTGTGTTCAGCCTTGTTGACCCCTGTGTGTGTGTGTGTGTGTTCAGCCTTGTTGATCCCTGTGTGTGTGTGTGTGTGTTCAGCCTTGTTGACCCCTGTGTGTGTGTGTGTGTGTGTGTGTGTGTTCAGCCTTGTTGACCCCTGTGTGTGTGTGTGTGTGTGTGTGTGTGTGTGTGTTCAGCCTTGTTGACCCCTGTGTGTGTGTGTGTGTTCAGCCTTGTTGACCCCTGTGTGTGTGTGTTCAGCCTTGTTGACCCCTGTGTGTGTGTGTGTGTGTGTGTTCAGCCTTGTTGACCCCTGTGTGTGTGTGTGTGTGTGTTCAGCCTTGTTGACCCCTGTGTGTGTGTTTGTGTGTTCAGCCTTGTTGACCCCTGTGTGTGTGTGTGTGTGTTCAGCCTTGTTGACCCCTGTGTGTGTGTGTTCAGCCTTGTTGACCCCTGTGTGTGTGTGTGTGTGTGTGTTCAGCCTTGTTGACCCCTGTGTGTGTGTGTGTGTGTTCAGCCTTGCTGACCCCTGTGTGTGTGTGTGTGTGTGTGTGTGTGTTCAGCCTTGTTGATCCTTGTGTGTGTGTGTGTGTGTGTGTGTTCAGCCTTGTTGACCCCTGTGTGTGTGTGTGTGTGTGTGTGTTCAGCCTTGTTGACCCCTGTGTGTGTGTGTGTGTGTGCTCAGCCTTGTTGACCCCTGTGTGTGTGTGTGTGTGTGTGTGTGTTCAGCCTTGTTGACCCCTGTGTGTGTGTGTGTGTGTGTGTGTGTTCAGCCTTGTTGACCCCTGTGTGTGTGTGTGTGTGTTCAGCCTTGTTGATCCCTGTGTGTGTGTGTGTGTTCAGCCTTGTTGACCCCTGTGTGTGTGTGTGTGTGTGTGTGTGTGTGTTCAGCCTTGTTGACCCGTGTGTGTGTGTGTGTGTGTGTGTTCAGCCTTGTTGATCCCTGTGTGTGTGTGTGTGTTCAGCCTTGTTGACCCGTGTGTGTGTGTGTGTGTGTGTTCAGCCTTGTTGACCCCTGTGTGTGTGTATGTGTGTGTGTTCATCCTTGTTGATCCCTGTGTGTGTGTGTGAGTGTGTGTGTTCAGCCTTGTTGACCCCTGTGTGTGTGTGTTCAGCCTTGTTGATCCCTGTGTGTGTGTGTGTGTTCAGCCTTGCTGACCCCTGTGTGTGTGTGTGTGTATGTGTGTTCAGCCTTGTTGACCCCTGTGTGTGTGTGTGTGTGTTCAGCCTTGTTGATCCCTGTGTGTGTGTGTGTGTTCAGCCTTGTTGACCCCTGAGTGTGTGTGTGTGTGTGTGTTCAGCCTTGTTGACCCCTGTGTGTGTGTGTGTGTGTTCAGCCTTGTTGATCCCTGTGTGTGTGTGTGTGTGTGTGTTCAGCCTTGTTGACCCCTGTGTGTGTGTGCGTGTGTGTTCATCCTTGTTGATCCCTGTGTGTGTGTGTGTGCTCAGCCTTGTTGACCCCTGTGTGTGTGTGTGTGTGTGTGTGTCTGTGTGTGTGTTCAGCCTTGTTGACCCCTGTGTGTGTGTGTGTGTGTGTGTTCATCCTTGTTGATCCCTGTGTGTCTGTGTGTGTGTTCAGCCTTGTTGACCCCTGTGTGTGTGTGTGTGTGTTCAGCCTTGTTGATCCCTGTGTGTGTGTGTGTGTTCAGCCTTGTTGACCCCTGTGTGTGTGTGTGTGTTCAGCCTTGTTGATCCCTGTGTGTGTGTGTGTGTGCGTTCAGCCTTGTTGACCCCTGTGTGTGTGTGTTCAGCCTTGTTGATCCCTGTGTGTGTGTGTGTGTGTTCAGCCTTGTTGACCCCTGTGTGTGTGTGTGTGTGTGTGTGTGTGTGTGTGTGTGTGTGTTCAGCCTTGTTGACACCTGTGTGTGTGTGTGTGTGTGTGTGTGTGTCTGTGTGTGTGTTCAGCCTTGTTGTCCCCTGTGTGTGTGTGTGTGTTCAGCCTTGTTGACCCCTGTGTGTGTGTGTGTGTGTATGTTCAGCCTTGCTAACCCATGTGTGTGTGTGTGTGTGTGTGTTTTCAGCCTTGTTGACCCCTGTGTGTGTGTATGTGTTTGTTCAGCCTTGTTGACCCCTGTGTGTGTGTGTGTGTGTTCAGCCTTGTTGATCCCTGTGTGTGTGTGTGTGTGTGTGTGTGTTCAGCCTTGTTGACCCCTGTGTGTGTGTGTGTGTGTGTGTGTGTGTGTGTTCAGCCTTGTTGACCCCTGTGTGTGTGTGTGTTCAGCCTTGCTGACCCCTGTGTGTGTGTGTGTTCAGCCTTGCTGACCCCTGTGTGTGTTCAGCCTTGTTGACCCCTGTGTGTGTGTGTGTGTGTTCAGCCTTGTTGACCCCTGTGTGTGTGTGTGTGTGTTCAGCCTTGTTGACCCCTGTGTGTGTGTGTGTGTTCAGCCTTGTTGACCCCTGTGTGTGTGTGTGTGTGTGTGTGTGTGTGTGTGTGTGTGTGTGTTCAGCCTTGTTGACCCCTGTGTGTGTGTGTGTTCAGCCTTGTTGACCCCTGTGTATGTGTGTGTTCAGCCTTAAATCGCAGAGTCAGCTCTGAACACGGCATCCTTTATATTCCCTTGTGTGATCGAGTGGAAATCTGCTCTGCAACGCACTCCAGCACCCACACAGCTCCCTGACCTGCACACCGCAGTGCAACTGCTGTACAAAGGCTGTTTTATCAGTCCCTGCTGTGGATTAAAATAGTATTGGTTTTAAGAATAAATAATTAAACTCACATGGGGAGGTGTCGGGTCGCAGGGCTTCTTGTGCTGTAAACCTGGTCGTCATGGAGAAGGGCAGAACGCAGCTCTCGCTATTCCTTATACAATGCTGCCATCGTGTGGCCATTTACTAGAACTGTTTGTTCCAATAAATCTATATCTATCTATCTATCAGCTCAGTTGCCCTTTGAAATGACTCGTATTCACCTTAACCCCTGTGCAAAAATAGACATTTCAGATACATTCTTAAAATACAGCAAAAACAATATTTACAGGACAGCCAGGAGAGTACTGTGTGTATAAATAATAACGTTTTCTGTAATTGCTCTTATTTGAAATCATTCTCTTTATTTATCATGCTTACTGCCGGTTCTTACTGGACTCGTATCAGCAAATAGTTACTATCAGGTTTAGCTGCTCTCAGTCGAATTCACTCTTATAATTTACTGTGTGCTTTATTATTCTGCTCTTACTTGAATTGATTTTATTGTACTTTCATATCTGTAATTGTAAGCAGCCCTGGATGTCTGCTAAGAAATAAATAATAATAACAGTAATGATGTCATTGTGAATTTCACTACCTGTACTACCCATTGTAAACAGCAGAGGGCACCAGCAACCGCTTGTCACTGAGCAGTGCTCTGATAAAAAGTAAAAAAATAAAAAATAAAAACCAACAGTTCTACTAAATGGCCACACGATGGCAGCATTGGATAAGGAATAGCGAGAGCTGCGTTCTGCTTTTAGTCGAATTTGCTCTTGTTTATAGTTTACTGTGTGCTTTATTATTTTGCTCTTACTTGAATTGATTTTATACTTTCATATCTGTATTATGATATTTTTTAATGTGATACTTTGTACTGAGAGAACTTGTAACAATTGCAAGTCACCCTGGATAACGGAGTCTGGATAAGGAAGTCTGCTAAGAAATAAACACGACTGCTACACAACGGTCAAGGGTCAAGTCTGGAAACAGCCACCCTGATTGAACTGATGAGGATGAGGAGGATGATGAGGATGAGGAGGAGGATGATATACATGTACTGTGTATATATATATATATATTTTTTTTCACATTTGATGTAAGAGTGTTTCAGGCTTTTGGTACAGATGGTAATTCTAAGTGATTTCGTTTTGCCGCTGCAACATGGTGAAAACAGCTAAACTCTTGGAGCTGTATAGAGACTCTCGGTCGTTTCAAACACGTTTTTCTAACTCCTCTCAATCCCACGACAAAAACATTGTCAATGTAAATAAACAACTTAGAAAAACACAACAGCCGTTTAAAGGGGTGATATCAAACACAAAAGAACAAGTTAGGAGAAGCAATCAGGCCAATCTTGTCAAGCAGCAAGCAAATAGGCACACTTGGAAAGGTGCTGGGGCCCAAGATTCACACAATTCTTGCTTCTAACTTGGCGCCTTTTTTTGATCGCTTCGCTTCACTTTATCGCTCCACTTGAAATGCTCTTTGAATGACTTGAAGTGACTGAGACACACACACACTGAGACACACACACACACACACTCAGACACACACACACTGAGACTGCGACAGACACACACACTGAGAGACACACACTGAGACACACACACACACAGGAACTGACAAACAAACACACACACACAGGTACTGACACGCACACCTACACTAAGATACTGACACACACACACACACACACACACACTGAGACACCGAGACACACACTGACACAAATGCAACCACACACACTTAGACACAAACACACACACACACTGAGACACACACACACCGAGACACAAACACACACACACTGAGACACACACACCAAGACACAAACACACACACCGAGAAACACACACAGAGACACTCACACACACAGGTGCTAACACACACACAGAGGTACTGACCCGCACACACACATAGGTACTGACACACACAGGTACTGATAAACACAGGTACTGACACACACACACACACACACACACACACAGGTACTGACACACACACACACACAGGTACTGACACACACACACACACACACACACACACACACACACACATATAATTAATCTTTAGTAAGCTGACTTTAGACTGGAATTAAAGGGTATCTATTTTTATTTGGGAGATCAAATGCATGTTTTTTTCTCTAAATATTAAATGCTATACGTTTTGTATTGATTGAAAAAAGCAATATTTTCTGCTGATTTATCTAAGAATGGAAAAATTCACCTTTCACACAACACAGATTTCCCTGCAGGTACTGACACACACGCACGCACGCACACACACACACACACACACACACACACACACACACACACAGAGGTACTGACACACACACACACACACACACACACACACACACACACACACACACACACAGATACTGACACACACACACACACACACACAGAGGTACTGACACACACACACACACACAGAGGTACTGACACACACACACACACACACACACACACACACACACACAGAGGTACTGACACACGCACACACACACACACACACACAGAGACACACACACACACACACACACACACACACACACACAGATACTGACACACACACACACACACACACAGAGGTACTGACAAACACACACACACACAGAGGTACTGACACACACACACACACACACACACACACACACACACACACAGAGGTACTGACACACGCACACACACACACACACACAGAGGTACTGACACACACACACACACACACACACACACACAGAGGTACTGACACACACACACACACACACACACACACACACACACACACACAGAGGTACTGACACACACACACACACACAGGTACTGACACACACACACACACACACACACACACACATATAATTAATCTTTAGTCAGCTGACTTTAGACTGGAATTAAAGGGTATCTATTTTTATTTGGGAGATCAAATGCATGTTTTTTTCTCTAAATATTAAATGCTATACGTTTTGTATTGATTGATAATAGCAATATTTTCTGCTGATTTATCTAAGAATGGAAAAATTCACCTTTCACACAACACAGATTTCCCTGCAGGTGCTGACACACACACACACACACACACACACACACACACACACACACACACACACACACACACAGAGGTACTGACACACACACACACACACACACACACACACACACACACACAGGTACTGACAAACACACAAACACACACACACTTACACTTATGCTATGCACTTATTTTATGCTAATTGATAAACATGCAAATTTCAACATTGCAAGACCCAATCAAATCGTGTCAAACGCTCATTTGCATACAAACTGCAGATTTAGCTTCCAGTTAAATATTTAACTAAATGTTAAATCTAGTTAAGAGATTTCAGATTTATTTAAATATTTAGCTAACTGTTAAATGTTGTAACTAGATTTCTAAATGATATCTGAATGCACACATTTCTAAAAAGCTGTATTTATTTTCTCCTCATTTCTGGCAGCCCATACTAACGGCGCTCGGAACTTTGGCATTTTTAAATCCTAACGGTCTCTGCTCAGCGGAGTGGAATGTTCAGGAGCCGGTTGCCTAGCAGCGTCTCCGCCTCCTTCTCTGCCCCGCCCCCTCTCTCCCTCTCTCGTTGCTCCAGCTAGGAGTTCACATTCAGCTTCCTTAGATTATATAGCGCCATTCTTTACTAACTTTTACAAATGAGCTTATTGGAGGCTTCGTGTTTTTAAGATGGTTCAGGTGCAGTCCGGGCAGACTGACTGCAGCATCATTACAGTATACCGCACTGCGCTCGGCTTTGTGTGGAGGCTGATACACAAAATAATGAACGACTGGTAAAGAAATCACATGCATTGCTTTTTAATGGTAAATGTGTATCTGGTATTCTAAGTATTACCTACAATTAATAACTCAGCTATATTCATATTCAGAATGTGATACAGTATTAAGTTCCTGGTTAACCTGCGATCTTTGAAATCGACGAGGAAATCAGTTCACGGGAAAGTAATCAAGCACTTTGTTTTTAAGGAAGTCTCTCTGAAGTGGTGTTTTGGGATTGCAATTAACCAATCGGTCTGGAGTAGAGACGGTCCGAATCTGTGGAGGAGTGAATTCCTGGGAATTCGCACTCCTCCAGGGAGCCTCCATCTTCCTCAGCGACATCGTCATCGGAATGATCACAAACGGACCGCTAAAGTGACCTGGAATACATGAACTCAGCTGCTCGGTTCTAGTTTTGTGAAATCGACAGACGTTGTGTCTCCTTTTAAGAAGTAGGAGTTCATAAAGGCTGGAGTTGAGGGTTTGAAAACGTGACCCAATGAGAAGTCTTGTTTTTGTTTGACAGCGTATAAAGATTTTACTGACAAAAAGGCCTGATATGTTACATTGGAAGTGCTTCGCCTGTAAAGAGTTTGATAGTATGTTTACTTGATTTCCATTTTTATCATTCAAATAACTGGAGTCCACAATTAACCAATATAGAAAGGAAGGGGGGAGAAATGTATTGCCTGCGTGCAGCACCTTCCACTTTCCTCTATTAAATGTCATTTGCCATGTGTCTGCCCAGTTCTGAATGCTGTCGAGATCATTTTGAATGACCTTTGCTGCTGCAACAGTGTTTGCCACTCCTCCTGTTTGAACTGCAAACACAAGTCAAAAAGGAAGTTAGAAAGACCAAGAGAGAGACAGAAATGAACATTGCTAAGGGGGCTAAAACCAATTCCAAAACGTTTTTCCAATATTATAACAGTAAGAGAGGAGGTTAAATGTCTAAGAGACACAAACGGCAAAATCACAGACGAAGGAAAGAAATAGCAAATATATTAAATGATTACTTTTCACAGGTTTTTACAAATGAGGACACGGACAACATGCCCCACATGTCGACCTGTTCCTATCCAGTTTTAAATAACTTTAGCATAACAGAGGCAGAAGTGTTAAAGGGACTAGGAGCTCTTAAAATAAACAAATCCCCTGGGCCGGATGAGATCCTCCCAATAGTACTCAAAGAAATGAAAGAAGTTATTTACAAACCGCTAACCAAGATCATGCAACAGTCTCTTGACACAGGGGTTGTACCGACAGACTGGAAAATAGCAAACGTAATACCGATCCACAAAAAGGGAGACAAAACCGAACCAGGTAACTACAGACCAATAAGCCTGACTTCTATTATATGTAAACTTATGGAAACTATAATAAGATCCAAAATGGAAAATTACCTATATGGTAACAATATCCTGGGAGACAGCCAGCATGGTTTTAGGAAAGGGAGATCACGTCTAACTAACCTACTTGACTTTTTTGAGGATGCAACATTGAAAATGGATAATTGCAAAGCATATGACATGGTTTATTTAGATTTCCAGAAAGCTTTTGACAAAGTCCCGCATAAAAGATTAATTCTCAAACTGAACGCAGTAGGGATTCAAGGAAATGCATGCACATGGATTAGGGAGTGGTTAACAGGTAGAAAACAGAAAGTACTGATTAGAGGAGAAACCTCGAAATGGAGTGAGGTAACCAGTGGAGTACCACAGGGATCAGTATTAGGTCCTCTGCTATTCCTAATCTACATTAATGATTTAGATTCTGATATAGTAAGCAAACTCGTTAAATTTGCAGACGACACAAAAATAGGAGGAGTGGCAAACACTGTTGCAGCAGCAAAGGTCATTCAAAATGATCTAGACAGCATTCAGAACTGGACAGACACATGGCAAATGAAATTTAATAGAGAAAAGTGTAAAGTATTGCATGCGGGCAATAAAAATGTGCATTATAAATATCTTATGGGAGATAGTGAAATTGAAGAAGGGAACTATGAAAAAGACCTAGGAGTTTATGTTGACTCAGAAATGTCTTCATCTAGACAATGTGGGGAAGCTATAAAAAAGACTAACAAGATGCTCGGATATATTGTGAGAAGTGTTGAATTTAAATCAAGGGAAGTAATGTTAAAACTCTACAATGCATTAGTAAGACCTCACCTAGAATATTGTGTTCAGTTCTGGTCACCTTGTTACAAAAAGGATATTGCTGCTCTAGAAAGAGTGCAAAGAAGAGCAACCAGAATTATCCCGGGTTTAAAAGGCATGTTGTATGCAGACAGGCTAAAAGAATTGAATCTATTCAGTCTTGAACAAAGAAGACTACGCGGCGATCTGATTCAAACATTCAAAATCCTAAAAGGTATAGACAATGTCGACACAGGGGACTTCTTCGACCTGAAAAAAGAAACAAGGACCAGGGGTCACAAATGGAGATTAGATAAAGGGGCATTCAGAACAGAAAATAGGAGGCACTTTTTTACACAGAGAATTGTGAGGGTCTGGAACCAACTCCCCAGTAATGTTGTTGAAGCTGACACCCTGGGATCCTTCAAGAAGCTGCTTGATGAAATTCTGGGATCAATAAGCTACTAACAACCAAACGAGCAAGATGGGCTGAATGGCCTCCACTCGTTTGTAAACTTTCTTATGTTCTTCTTATGTTCTTATGAACTGTTTGTGCAATATATATCCCCCCTCAGAATCCCCATACTATAGTGAGGAAACCTTTACCAGTCTCCACACAGAGATCTGCCACTTCCAGGCCCAGGGAAATGTTCTGATCTGTGGAGATCTGAACGCCAGGACAGGGAAGCAGCCTGACTTCACCAGCACACAGGGAGACCAACATATATTCAGGCAAAAACCCCTATATTCCAGCCCTATTGTCTCCCAGAGAAACAGCTATGATAGAGAAATAAATCAAAGTGGGAGACAATTACTGCAACTCTGTCAAGGCCTGGGCCTGTACATTATTAACGGTAGGATCCGAGAGGACTCTTTAGGAAGACACACCTACAGCTCAGCTCTTGGCAACAGTGTAGTAGATTACACCATTACTGACCTCGACCCTTCCTCTATTAGTGCATTCACTGTCAGGCCAATATCTCCTCTGTCAGACCACAGTCAAATAACTGTGTTCCTTAAAAGAACAGAGCAGACCAGCAACACACAGACACAGCCCTGCAAGCTGTATAACCTCCATCATTCCTACAGATGGGCTCCAAACAGTGCAGAAGAATACCAGAAAGCAATCAGCCATCCAAAAATCCAATCACTATTAAACACCTTTCTGGTTACACCACATACTCACAGTAAACAGGGAGTAAATCTAGCTGTAGAAAACCTGAATGAAATATTTAGACAGGCAGCTTTAAAATCCTAACTAAAAATAATTCGGAACACTCAAAAGAAAAAACTGAAAGAAGAAAATTGGTTTGATGAAGATTGTAAAAATATAAGGAAAAGACTTAGGCAATTATCAAATCAAAAACATAGACAACCAGACAACCAAGATTTACGCCTCAGCTACTGTGAAACTCTAAATTACTATAAACGAACACTAAAACAGAAAAAAAATAACCACATCAACAAGCAACTGACAGAAATCGAGGAGTCCATTAACTCAAACCGATTCTGGGAACATTGGAAAAAACTAAATAAATCAAAACCAGAAGAACTGGCCATACAAAATGGAAATATATGGAAAAACCATTTTGAAAAACTCTATCAAAACATAACACACAATGAACAACCATTAGATCAAAACAATATTTATGAAAAACTGAAAAAACTAGAATTGTCAATTAAAGACAACCAGAATCCACTGGACTCTCCAATCACTGTACAGGAACTTAAAGAGAAACTGCAGACCCTCCAGAATAGGAAAGCCAGCGGGGTAGACAGCGTCTCCAATGAGATGCTGAAGCACAGCAACCCTAAGCTGCAGGAGGCCCTGCGCAAACTGTTTAACCTGATACTAAGTGTGGGCTACTTCCCTGACATCTGGAACCAAGGGATTATATCCCCTGTCTTTAAGAGTGGAGACAAATTCGACCCCAATAACTACCGGGGCATCTGTGTGAGCAGTAATCTGGGGAAGGTGTTCTGCAGTATCATTAACACTCGGATACTGGCCTTCCTTACCGAACACAGTGTCTTGAGTAAGAGTCAGATTGGCTTCCTTCCAAAACACCGCACTACTGATCATATTTACACCCTACACACCCTAATAGACAAACATGTAAACCAAAATAAAAATAAATGATTTGCTTGCTTTATAGATTTCAAAAAGGCTTTTGATTCAATCTGGCACGAAGGATTATTTTATAAACTCCTCCAAAGTGGTGTAGGAGGTAAAACCTATGACACAATTAAATCAATGTATACGGAAAATAAATGTGGTGTAAAGATTGGCAATAAAAGAACACAATTCTTCTCACAGGGGCGTGGAGTGAGACAGGAGTGCAGTTTGAGTCCAACACTGTTCAACATCTACATCAATGAATTGGCCACAGTGTTGGAGCAATCTGCAGCCCCTGGCCTCACTCTGCTTGATACTGAAATTAAATTCCTGCTCTACGCAGATGACCTGGTCCTGCTGTCGCCCACAGAGCAGGGGCTGCAGCAGAGCCTGTCAGTGCTAGAGCAGTACTGTCAGACCTGGGCCCTGGCAGTAAACATGAACAAAACTAAAATCATGATATTTCAGAAAAAACCCAGATATCAGGAAAGTAGATCCATCTTCACACTACACAACACCACAATAGAACACTGCATGCACTACACCTACCTGGGCCTAAACATCAGCGCATCAGGTAGCTTTAACCCGGCAGTGAATGCACTGAGAGAGAAGGCCCGCAGGGCTTTCTATTCCATAAAGAAAAAGCTTTATATAAAACTCCCCATTAGAATTTGGCTCAAAATTTTTGAAAGTGTTATCAAACCCATTGCCCTCTATGGCAGTGAAGTGTGGGGTCCGCTCACAGAGCAGGATTACACTAAATGGGATAAACACCCAATAGAAGCCCTGCACACAGAGTTCTGCAAAAACATCCTGCAAATACAGAGAAAAACACCAAACAACGCGTGCAGGGCAGAACTAGGTCAATATCCATTATTGATCTCAATACAAAAAAGAGCAATTCAATTTTGGCTTCATCTAAAACAAAGCAACCCAAACTCGTACCACAGTAAAGCCCTGCAGTACCAAGAACTGAGCCAAAAGAAGAGTCCCCTCAGCCAGCTGGTCCTGAAGCTCACTGCACTAACACACACTAACACCAACCAGCCTCAGGACAGCACTGCTCCAACACAGACAATTCGAGGGAACCAAATTATAACACAACACAAACAAAACTACCTCACCTATTGGGACACACACACAAAAACACAAAGCAAATTAGAGTGCTATCGGGCCCTAAAAAGACACGACACCCTGGCTGAATACCTGAGCAGGGTGAAAGACAACAAGCAGAGGCAGATCCGAACCAAATACAGGCTCAGTGAGCACAGCCTGGCCATAGAAACAGGACGACACAGGCAGACCTGGCTGCCCAAAGAGGACCGGCTGTGTCATCACTGTCAACTCCAGCAAGTAGAGACAGAGATGCACGTTCTACTGCAGTGTACAAAATACACAGAAATAAGGGAAACTTTCTTCCCACAAATAAAACATCTCTGCAAAACATTCCCAGACCTGCCAGACTCTCAAAAACTCCCAATCCTCCTCGGAGAGGAGTCCAGCTGTGTGTCCAACTGGCAGCCCAGTACACAGCCGCCTGTCACAGCCTGAGGGACAGACAGTGAGCACTCTACAGGAGTTCAAATCTTGTTATATTTCATTGTTGTTAACTTATTAATAACGTGGTTAATATTTATATTTGATTCCCATTATTATTCTCATTATTATTCTCATCAGTGTTATTGTCTATTTAATGTTCAGATGATGTGCTGTGTGTGCATTGCTTTGGCAATACTGTGAATAATGGTCATGCCAATAAAGCACCTTTGAATTTGAATTTGAATTTGAGAAAGAGGGGAACGATAGAGAAAGAGAGGAACGAGAGAGAAAGAGGAGAGTGATAGAGAATGAGAGGAATGAGAGAGAAAGAGGGGAACGAGAGAGAAAGAGGGGAACGAGAGAGAAAGTGGGGAATGATAGAGAAAGAGGGGAACGAGAGAGAAATAGAGGAGTGATAGAGAAAGAGAGGAACGAGAGAGAAAGAGGGGAGTGATAGAGAAAGAGGGGAGTGATAGAGAAAGAGGGGAACGAGAGAGAAAGAGAGGAACGAGAGAGAAAGAGGGAAGTGATAGAGAAAGAGGGGAGTGATAGAGAAAGAGAGGAACGAGAGAGAAAGAGAGGAACGAGAGAGAAAGAGGGGAACGAGAGAGAAAGAGAGGACTGAGAGAGAAAGAGAGGAACGAGAGAGAAAGAGAGGAATGAGAGAGAAAGAGAGGAACGAGAGAGAAAGAGAGGAACGAGAGAGAAAGAGAGGAACGAGAGAGAAAGTGGGGAATGATAGAGAAAGAGGGGAACGAGAGAGAAATAGAGGAGTGATAGAGAAAGAGAGGAATGAGAGAGAAAGAGGAACGAGAGAGAAAGAGGGGAGTGATAGAGAAAGAGAGGAACGAGAGAGAAAGAGGGGAACGAGAGAGAAAGAGAGGAACGAGAGAGAAAGAGGGGAGTGATAGAGAAAGAGAGGAATGAGAGAGACAGAGAGGAATGAGAGAGAAAGAGGGGAACGAGAGAGAAAGTGGGGAACGAGAGAGAAAGTTGGGAACGAGAGAGAAAGAGGGGAGTGATCGAGAAAGAGGGGAGTGATAGAGAATGAGAGGAATGAGAGAGAAAGAGGGGAACGAGAGAGAAAGAGTGGAACGAGAGAGAAAGTGGGGAATGATAGAGAAAGAGGGGAACGAGAGAGAAATAGAGGAGTGATAGAGAAAGAGAGGAATGAGAGAGAAAGAGGAACGAGAGAGAAAGAGGGGAGTGATAGAGAAAGAGAGGAACGAGAGAGAAAGAGGGGAACGAGAGAGAAAGAGAGGAACGAGAGAGAAAGAGGGGAGTGATAGAGAAAGAGAGGAATGAGAGAGACAGAGAGGAATGAGAGAGAAAGAGGGGAACGAGAGGGAAAGAGGGGAATGAGAGAGAAAGAGGGGAGTGATAGAGAAAGAGAGGAATGAGAAAGAAAGAGAGGAACGAGAGAGAAAGAGGGGAACAAGAGAGAAAGTGGGGAATGAGAAAGAAAGTGGGGAATGAGAGAGAAAGAGGGGAACGAGAGAGAAAGTGGGGAAAGATAGAGAAAGAGGGGAACGAGAGAGATAGAGAGGAGTGATAGAGAAAGAGGGGAGTGATAGAGAAAGAGAGGAATGAGAGAGAAAGAGAAACGAGAGAGAAAGAGGGGAGTGATAGAGAAAGAGAGGCATGAGAGAGAAAGAGAGGAATGAGAGATAAATAGGGG
The DNA here is from genome assembly GCF_902713425.1 of Acipenser ruthenus. Taxonomy (NCBI): domain Eukaryota; kingdom Metazoa; phylum Chordata; class Actinopteri; order Acipenseriformes; family Acipenseridae; genus Acipenser; species Acipenser ruthenus. The sequence goes on along the minus strand of NC_081231.1, from coordinate 9,081,103 downwards.
AACGAGAGAGAAAGAGGGGAACGAGAGAGAAAGAGAGGAACGAGAGAGAAAGAGGGGAGTGATAGAGAAAGAGAGGAATGAGAGAGACAGAGAGGAATGAGAGAGAAAGAGGGGAACGAGAGAGAAAGTGGGGAATGATAGAGAAAGAGGGGAACGATAGAGAAAGAGAGGAGTGATAGAGAAAGAGGGGAGTGATAGAGAAAGAGAGGAATGAGAGAGAAAGAGAGGAACGAGAGAGAAAGTGGGGAACGAGAGAGAAAGTGGGGAACGAGAGAGAAAGTTGGGAACGAGAGAGAAAGAGGGGAGTGATCGAGAAAGAGGGGAGTGATCGAGAAAGAGGGGAACGAGAGAGAAAGTGGGGAACGAGAAAGAAAGAGGGGAGTGATAGAGAATGAGAGGAATGAGAGTAAAGAGGGGAACGAGAGAGAAAGAGTGGAACGAGAGAGAAAGTGGGGAATGATAGAGAAAGAGGGGAACGAGAGAGAAAGAGAGGAACGAGAGAGAAAGAGGGGAATGAGAGAGAAAGAGGGGAACGAGAGAGAAAGAGAGGAACGAGAGAGAAAGAGGGGAATGAGAGAGAAAGAGGGGAGTGATAGAGAAAGAGAGGAATGAGAGAGAAAGAGAGAAACGAGAGAGAAAGAGGGGAGTGATAGAGAATGAGAGGAATGAGAGTAAAGAGGGGAACGAGAGAGAAAGAGTGGAACGAGAGAGAAAGTGGGGAATGATAGAGAAAGAGGGGAACGAGAGAGAAAGAGAGGAACGAGAGAGAAAGAGGGGAATGAGAGAGAAAGAGGGGAGTGATAGAGAAAGAGAGGAATGAGAGAGAAAGAGAGAAACGAGAGAGAAAGAGGGGAGTGATAGAGAAAGAGGAATGAGAGAGACAGAGAGGAATGAGAGAGAAAGAGGGGAACGAGAGAGAAAGAGGGGAACAAGAGAGAAAGAGGGGAACGAGAGAGAAAGAGGGGAGTGATAGAGAAAGAGAGGAACGAGAGATAGAGGGGAGTGATAGAGAAAGAGGGGAACGAGAGAGAAAGAGAGGAGTGATAGAGAAAGAGGGGAGTGATAGAGAAAGAGAGGAATGAGAGAGAAAGAGAGGAACGAGAGAGAAAGTGGGGAACGAGAGAGAAAGTGGGGAACGAGAGAGAAAGTTGGGAACGAGAGAGAAAGAGGGGAACGAGAGAGAAAGAGGGGAACGAGAGAGAAAGAGAGGAACGAGAGAGAAAGAGGGGAGTGATTGAGAAAGAGAGGAACGAGAGAGAAAGAGGGGAACGAGAGAAAAAGAGGGGAACGAGAGAGAAAGAGGGGAACGAGAGAGAAAGTGGGGAACGAGAGAGAAAGAGGGGAGTGATAGAGAAAGAGGGGAACGAGAGAGAAAGAGAGGAGTGATAGAGAAAGAGGGGAGTGATAGAGAAAGAGAGGAATGAGAGAGAAAGAGAGGAACGAGAGAGAAAGTGGGGAACGAGAGAGAAAGTGGGGAACGAGAGAGAAAGTTGGGAACGAGAGAGAAAGAGGGGAACGAGAGAGAAAGAGGGGAACGAGAGAGAAAGAGGGGAGTGATAGAGAATGAGAGGAATGAGAGTAAAGAGGGGAACGAGAGAGAAAGAGTGGAACGAGAGAGAAAGTGGGGAATGATAGAGAAAGAGGGGAACGAGAGAGAAAGAGAGGAACGAGAGAGAAAGACGAGAACGAGAGAGAAAGAGGGGAACGAGAGAGAAAGAGGGGAACGAGAGAGAAAGAGGGGAGTGATAGAGAAAGAGAGGAATGAGAGAGAAAGAGGAGAACGAGAGAGAAAGTGGGGAACGAGAGTGAAAGTGAGGAACGAGAGAGAAAGAGGGGAACGAGAGAGAAAGAGGGGAGTGATAGAGAAAGAGAGGAATGAGAGAGAAAGAGGGGAACGAGAGAGAAAGTGGGGAACGAGAGAGAAAGAGGGGAACGAGAGAGAAAGAGAGGAACGAGAGAGAGTGGGGAACGAGAGAGAAAGAGGGGAACGAGAGAGAAAGTGGGGAACGAGAGAGAAAGTGGGGAACGAGAGAGAAAGTGGGGAACGAGAGGGAAAGAGAGGAACGAGAGAGAAAGAGGGGAGTGATAGAGAAAGAGGGGAACGAGAGAGAAAGAGGGGAACGAGAGAGAAAGAGGGGAGTGATAGAGAAAGAGAGGAATGAGAGAGAAAGAGAGGAACGAGAGAGAAAGAGGGGAGTGATAGAGAAAGAGAGGAACAAGAGAGAAAGAGGGGAGTGATAGAGAAAGAGAGGAATGAGAGAGAAACAGAGGAACGAGAGAGAAAGAGGGGAGTGATAGAGAAAGAGAGGAATGAGAGAGAAAGTGGGGAATGAGAGAGAAAGAGGGAACGAGAGAGAAAGAGGGGAACGAGAGAGAAAGAGGGGAGTGAGAGAGGAAGAGGGGAACGAGAGAGAAAGTAGGGAACGAGACAGAAAGAGGGTAACAAGAGAGAAAGAGAGGAACAAGAGAGAAAGAGAGGAACGAGAGAGAAAGAGAACAGTAATCAAGGAAGAGGGGAACGAGAGAGAAAGAGGGGAACGAGAGAGAAAGAGAGGAGTGATAGAGAAAGAGGAGAGTGATAGAGAAAGAGAGGAACGAGAGAAAGAGGGGAGTGATAGAGAAAGAGAGGAATGAGAGAGACAGAGAGGAATGAGAGAGAAAGAGGGGAACGAGAGAGAAAGTGGGGAACGAGAGAGAAAGTTGGGAACGAGAGAGAAAGAGGGGAGTGATCGAGAAAGAGGGGAGTGATAGAGAATGAGAGGAATGAGAGAGAAAGAGGGGAACGAGAGAGAAAGAGTGGAACGAGAGAGAAAGTGGGGAATGATAGAGAAAGAGGGGAACGAGAGAGAAATAGAGGAGTGATAGAGAAAGAGAGGAATGAGAGAGAAAGAGGAACGAGAGAGAAAGAGGGGAGTGATAGAGAAAGAGAGGAACGAGAGAGAAAGAGGGGAACGAGAGAGAAAGAGAGGAACGAGAGAGAAAGAGGGGAGTGATAGAGAAAGAGAGGAATGAGAGAGACAGAGAGGAATGAGAGAGAAAGAGGGGAACGAGAGGGAAAGAGGGGAATGAGAGAGAAAGAGGGGAGTGATAGAGAAAGAGAGGAATGAGAAAGAAAGAGAGGAACGAGAGAGAAAGAGGGGAACAAGAGAGAAAGTGGGGAATGAGAAAGAAAGTGGGGAATGAGAGAGAAAGAGGGGAACGAGAGAGAAAGTGGGGAAAGATAGAGAAAGAGGGGAACGAGAGAGATAGAGAGGAGTGATAGAGAAAGAGGGGAGTGATAGAGAAAGAGAGGAATGAGAGAGAAAGAGAAACGAGAGAGAAAGAGGGGAGTGATAGAGAAAGAGAGGCATGAGAGAGAAAGAGAGGAATGAGAGATAAATAGGGGAACGAGAGAGAAAGAGGGGAACGAGAGAGAAAGAGAGGAACGAGAGAGAAAGAGGGGAGTGATAGAGAAAGAGAGGAATGAGAGAGACAGAGAGGAATGAGAGAGAAAGAGGGGAACGAGAGAGAAAGTGGGGAATGATAGAGAAAGAGGGGAACGATAGAGAAAGAGAGGAGTGATAGAGAAAGAGGGGAGTGATAGAGAAAGAGAGGAATGAGAGAGAAAGAGAGGAACGAGAGAGAAAGTGGGGAACGAGAGAGAAAGTGGGGAACGAGAGAGAAAGTTGGGAACGAGAGAGAAAGAGGGGAGTGATCGAGAAAGAGGGGAGTGATCGAGAAAGAGGGGAACGAGAGAGAAAGTGGGGAACGAGAAAGAAAGAGGGGAGTGATAGAGAATGAGAGGAATGAGAGTAAAGAGGGGAACGAGAGAGAAAGAGTGGAACGAGAGAGAAAGTGGGGAATGATAGAGAAAGAGGGGAACGAGAGAGAAAGAGAGGAACGAGAGAGAAAGAGGGGAATGAGAGAGAAAGAGGGGAACGAGAGAGAAAGAGAGGAACGAGAGAGAAAGAGGGGAATGAGAGAGAAAGAGGGGAGTGATAGAGAAAGAGAGGAATGAGAGAGAAAGAGAGAAACGAGAGAGAAAGAGGGGAGTGATAGAGAATGAGAGGAATGAGAGTAAAGAGGGGAACGAGAGAGAAAGAGTGGAACGAGAGAGAAAGTGGGGAATGATAGAGAAAGAGGGGAACGAGAGAGAAAGAGAGGAACGAGAGAGAAAGAGGGGAATGAGAGAGAAAGAGGGGAGTGATAGAGAAAGAGAGGAATGAGAGAGAAAGAGAGAAACGAGAGAGAAAGAGGGGAGTGATAGAGAAAGAGGAATGAGAGAGACAGAGAGGAATGAGAGAGAAAGAGGGGAACGAGAGAGAAAGAGGGGAACAAGAGAGAAAGAGGGGAACGAGAGAGAAAGAGGGGAGTGATAGAGAAAGAGAGGAACGAGAGATAGAGGGGAGTGATAGAGAAAGAGGGGAACGAGAGAGAAAGAGAGGAGTGATAGAGAAAGAGGGGAGTGATAGAGAAAGAGAGGAATGAGAGAGAAAGAGAGGAACGAGAGAGAAAGTGGGGAACGAGAGAGAAAGTGGGGAACGAGAGAGAAAGTTGGGAACGAGAGAGAAAGAGGGGAACGAGAGAGAAAGAGGGGAACGAGAGAGAAAGAGAGGAACGAGAGAGAAAGAGGGGAGTGATTGAGAAAGAGAGGAACGAGAGAGAAAGAGGGGAACGAGAGAAAAAGAGGGGAACGAGAGAGAAAGAGGGGAACGAGAGAGAAAGTGGGGAACGAGAGAGAAAGAGGGGAGTGATAGAGAAAGAGGGGAACGAGAGAGAAAGAGAGGAGTGATAGAGAAAGAGGGGAGTGATAGAGAAAGAGAGGAATGAGAGAGAAAGAGAGGAACGAGAGAGAAAGTGGGGAACGAGAGAGAAAGTGGGGAACGAGAGAGAAAGTTGGGAACGAGAGAGAAAGAGGGGAACGAGAGAGAAAGAGGGGAACGAGAGAGAAAGAGGGGAGTGATAGAGAATGAGAGGAATGAGAGTAAAGAGGGGAACGAGAGAGAAAGAGTGGAACGAGAGAGAAAGTGGGGAATGATAGAGAAAGAGGGGAACGAGAGAGAAAGAGAGGAACGAGAGAGAAAGACGAGAACGAGAGAGAAAGAGGGGAACGAGAGAGAAAGAGGGGAACGAGAGAGAAAGAGGGGAGTGATAGAGAAAGAGAGGAATGAGAGAGAAAGAGGAGAACGAGAGAGAAAGTGGGGAACGAGAGTGAAAGTGAGGAACGAGAGAGAAAGAGGGGAACGAGAGAGAAAGAGGGGAGTGATAGAGAAAGAGAGGAATGAGAGAGAAAGAGGGGAACGAGAGAGAAAGTGGGGAACGAGAGAGAAAGAGGGGAACGAGAGAGAAAGAGAGGAACGAGAGAGAGTGGGGAACGAGAGAGAAAGAGGGGAACGAGAGAGAAAGTGGGGAACGAGAGAGAAAGTGGGGAACGAGAGAGAAAGTGGGGAACGAGAGGGAAAGAGAGGAACGAGAGAGAAAGAGGGGAGTGATAGAGAAAGAGGGGAACGAGAGAGAAAGAGGGGAACGAGAGAGAAAGAGGGGAGTGATAGAGAAAGAGAGGAATGAGAGAGAAAGAGAGGAACGAGAGAGAAAGAGGGGAGTGATAGAGAAAGAGAGGAACAAGAGAGAAAGAGGGGAGTGATAGAGAAAGAGAGGAATGAGAGAGAAACAGAGGAACGAGAGAGAAAGAGGGGAGTGATAGAGAAAGAGAGGAATGAGAGAGAAAGTGGGGAATGAGAGAGAAAGAGGGAACGAGAGAGAAAGAGGGGAACGAGAGAGAAAGAGGGGAGTGAGAGAGGAAGAGGGGAACGAGAGAGAAAGTAGGGAACGAGACAGAAAGAGGGTAACAAGAGAGAAAGAGAGGAACAAGAGAGAAAGAGAGGAACGAGAGAGAAAGAGAACAGTAATCAAGGAAGAGGGGAACGAGAGAGAAAGAGGGGAACGAGAGAGAAAGAGAGGAGTGATAGAGAAAGAGGAGAGTGATAGAGAAAGAGAGGAACGAGAGAAAGAGGGGAACGAGAGAGAAAGAGAGGAACGAGAGAGAAAGAGGGGAACGAGAGAGAAAGAGAGGAACGAGAGAGAAAGAGGAGAGTGATAGAGAAAGAGAGGAACGAGAGAAAGAGGGGAACGAGAGAGAAAGAGAGGAACGAGACAGTGGGGAATGACAGAGAAAGAGGGGAACGAGAGAGAAAGAGGGGAGTGATAGAGAAAGAGAGGAATGAGAGAGAAAGAGAGGAACGAGAGAGAAAGAGGGGAGTGATAGAGAAAGAGGGGACCGAGAGAGAAAGAGAGGAGTGATAGAGAAAGAGCGGAATGAGAGAGAAAGAGGGGAGTGAGAGAGAAAGAGGGGAACGAGAGAGAAAGAGGGGAATGATCGAGAAAGAGGGGAATGAGAGAGAAAGAGGGGAACGAGAGAGAAAGAGGGGAGTGATAGAGAATGAGAGGAACAAGAGAGAAAGAGGGGAACGAGAGAGAAAGAGGGGAACGAGAGAGAAAGTGGGGAATGATAGAGAAAGAGGGGAACGAGAGAGAAAGAGAGGAGTGATAGAGAGAGAGGAATGAGAGAGAAATCGAGGAACGAGAGAGAAAGAGAGGAACGAGAGAGAAAGAGGGGAACGAGAGAGAAAGTGGGGAACGATAGAGTAAGAGGGGAACGAGAGAAAAAGAGGGGAACGAGAGAGAAAGAAGGAACGAGAGAGAAAGAGGGGAACGAGAGAGAAAGTGGGGAACGATAGAGAAAGAGGGGAACGAGAGAGAAAGAGAGGAACGAGAGAGAAAGAGGGGAACGAGAGAGAAAGAGAGGAACGAGAGAGAAAGAAAGGAACGATAGAGAAAGAGAGGAACGAGAGAGAAAGAGGGGAACGATAGAGAAAGAGAGGAACGAGAGAGAAAGAGGGGAACGAGAGAGATAGAGGGGAGTGATAGAGAAAGAGAGGAACGAGAGAGAAAGTGGAACGAGAGAGAAAGTGGGGAACGAGAGAGATAGAGAGGAATGAGAGAGAAAGAGGGGAGTGATAGAGAAAGAGAGGAATGAGAGAGAAAGAGAGGAACGAGAGAGAAAGAGAGGAATGAGAGAGAAAGAGGGGAGTGATAGAGAAAGAGAGGAACGAGAGAGGAGGGGGAACGAGAGAGAAAGAGGGGAACGAGAGAGAAAGAGGGGAACGAGAGAGAAAGAGGGGAATGAGAGAGAAAGAGAGGAGTGAGAGAGAAAGAGGGGAACGAGAGAGAAAGAGGGGAACGAGAGAGAAAGAGAGGAACGAGAGAGAAAGAGGGGAGTGATAGAGAAAGAGAGGAACGAGAGAGAAAGAGTGGAACGAGAGAGAAAGAGAGGAACGAGAGAGAAAGAGGGGAGTGATAGAGAAAGAGAGGAACGAGAGAGAAAGAGGGGAACGAGAGAGAAAGAGAGGAACGAGAGAGAAAGAGGGGAACGAGAGAGAAAGAGAGGAACGAGAGAGAAAGAGGGGAACGAGAGAGAAAGAGAGGAACGAGAGAGAAAGAGGGGAACGATAGAGAAAGAGAGGAACGAGAGAGAAAGAGGGGAACGATAGAGAAAGAGAGGAACGAGAGGGAAAGAGAGGAACGAGAGAGAAAGAGGGGAACGAGGGAGAAAGAGAGGAACGAGAGAGAAAGAGGGGAGCGATAGAGAAAGAGGGGAACGAGAGAGAAAGAGAGGAGTGATAGAGAAAGAGAGGAATGAGAGAGAAAGAGGGGAGTGATAGAGAAAGAGGGGAGTGATAGAGAAAGAGAGGAACGAGAGAGAAAGAGGGGAACGAGAGAGAAAGTGGGGAACGAGAGAGAAAGAGACGAATGAGAGAGAAAGAGGGGAGTGATAGAGAAATAGAGGAATGAGAGAGAAAGAGAGGAACGAGAGAGAAAGAGAGGAACGAGAGAGGAGGGGGAACGAGAGAAAGAGGGGAACAAGAGAGAAAGAGGGGAATGAGAGAGAAAGAGAGGAGTGAGAGAGAAAGAGGGGAACGAGAGAGAAAGAGGGGAACGAGAGAGAAAGAGAGGAACGAGAGAGAAAGAGGGGAGTGATAGAGAAAGAGTGGAACGAGAGAGAAAGAGAGGAACGAGAGAGAAAGAGGGGAGTGATAGAGAAAGAGAGGAACGAGAGAGAAAGAGGGGAGTGATAGAGAAAGAGAGGAACGAGAGAGAAAGAGTGGAGTGATAGAGAAAGAGAGGAACGAGAGGGAAAGAGAGGAACGAGAGAGAAAGAGGGGAACGAAAGAGAAAGAGGGGAACGAGAGAGAAAGAGAGGAACGAGAGAGAAAGAGGGGAGTGATAGAGAAAGAGAGGAACGAGAGAGAAAGAGTAGAGTGATAGAGAAAGAGAGGAACGAGAGGGAAAGAGAGGAACGAGAGAGAAAGAGGGGAACGAAAGAGAAAGTGGGGAACGAGAGAGAAAGAGGGGAACGTGATAGAGAAAGAGGGGAACGAGAGAGAAAGTGGGGAACGAGAGAGAAAGAGGGGAACGAGGGAGAAAGAGGGGAACGAGAGAGAAAGAGGGGAACGAGAGAGAAAGAGAGGAACGAGAGAGAAAGAGGGGAGTGATAGAGAAAGAGAGGAACGAGAGAGAAAGAGGGGAACGAGAGAAAAAGAGGGGAACGAGAGAGAAAGAGGGGAACGAGAGAGAAAGTGGGGAACGAGAGAGAAAGAGGGGAGTGATAGAGAAAGAGAGGAATGAGAGAAAGAGGGGAGTGATAGAGAAAGAGGGGAACGAGAGAGAAAGAGAGGAGTGATAGAGAAAGAGAGGAATGAGAGAGAAAGAGGGGAGTGATAGAGAAAGAGAGGAATGAGAGAGAAAGAGAGGAACGAGAGAGAAAGAGGGGAGTGATAGAGAAAGAGGGGACCGAGAGAGAAAGAGAGGAGTGATAGAGAAAGAGCGGAATGAGAGAGAAAGAGGGGAGTGAGAGAGAAAGAGGGGAACAAGAGAGAAAGAGGGGAATGATCGAGAAAGAGGGGAATGAGAGAGAAAGAGGGGAACGAGAGAGAAAGAGGGGAGTGATAGAGAATGACAGGAACGAGAGAGAAAGAGGGGAACGAGAGAGAAAGAGGGGAACGAGAGAGAAAGTGGGGAATGATAGAGAAAGAGGGGAACGAGAGAGAAAGAGAGGAGTGATAGAGAGAGAGGAATGAGAGTGAAATAGAGGAACGAGAGAGAAAGAGAGGAACGAGAGAGAAAGAGGGGAACGAGAGAGAAAGAAGGAATGAGAGAGAAAGAGGGGAACGAGAGAGAAAGTGGGGAACGATAGAGTAAGAGGGGAACGAGAGAAAAAGAGGGGAACGAGAGAGAAAGAAGGAACGAGAGAGAAAGAGAGGAACGAGAGAGAAAGTGGGGAACGATAGAGAAAGAGGGGAACGAGAGAGAAAGAGAGGAACGAGAGAGAAAGAGGGGAACGAGAGAGAAAGAGAGGAACGAGAGAGAAAGAAAGGAACGATAGAGAAAGAGAGGAACGAGAGAGAAAGAGGGGAACGATAGAGAAAGAGAGGAACGATAGAGAAAGAGGGGAACGAGAGAGAAAGAGAGGAACGAGAGAGAAAGAGGGGAGCGATAGAGAAAGAGGGGAACGAGAGAGAAAGAGAGGAGTGATAGAGAAAGAGAGGAATGAGAGAGAAAGAGGGGAGTGATAGAGAAAGAGGGGAGTGATAGAGAAAGAGAGGAACGAGAGAGAAAGAGTGGAACGAGAGAGAAAGTGGGGAACGAGAGAGATAGAGAGGAATGAGAGAGAAAGAGGGGAACGAGAGAGAAAGAGGGGAGTGATAGAGAATGACAGGAACGAGAGAGAAAGAGGGGAACGAGAGAGAAAGAGGGGAACGAGAGAGAAAGTGGGGAATGATAGAGAAAGAGGGGAACGAGAGAGAAAGAGAGGAGTGATAGAGAGAGAGGAATGAGAGAGAAATAGAGGAACGAGAGAGAAAGAGAGGAACGAGAGAGAAAGAGGGGAACGAGAGAGAAAGTGGGGAACGATAGAGAAAGAGGGGAACGAGAGAAAAAGAGGGGAACGAGAGAGAAAGAAGGAACGAGAGAGAAAGAGGGGAACGAGAGAGAAAGTGGGGAACGATAGAGAAAGAGGGGAACGAGAGAGAAAGAGAGGAACGAGAGAGAAAGAGGGGAACGAGAGAGAAAGAGAGGAACGAGAGAGAAAGAAAGGAACGATAGAGAAAGAGAGGAACGAGAGAGAAAGAGGGGAACGATAGAGAAAGAGAGGAACGAGAGAGAAAGAGGGGAACGGGAGAGATAGAGGGGAACGAGAGTGAAAGTGGGGAACGAGGGAGAAAGAGGGGAACGAGGGAGAAAGAGGGGAACGAGAGAGAAAGAGAGGAACGAGAGAGAAAGAGGGGAGCGATAGAGAAAGAGGGGAACGAGAGAGAAAGAGAGGAGTGATAGAGAAATAGAGGAATGAGAGAGAAAGAGGGGAGTGATAGAGAAAGAGGGGAGTGATAGAGAAAGAGAGGAACGAGAGAGAAAGAGTGGAACGAGAGAGAAAGTGGGGAACGAGAGAGATAGAGAGGAATGAGAGAGAAAGAGGGGAGTGATAGAGAAAGAGAGGAATGAGAGAGAAAGAGAGGAACGAGAGAGAAAGAGAGGAATGAGAGAGAAAGAGGGGAGTGATAGAGAAAGAGAGGAACGAGAGAGGAGGGGGAACGAGAGAGAAAGAGGGGAACGAGAGAGAAAGAGGGGAATGAGAGAGAAAGAGAGGAGTGAGAGAGAAAGAGGGGAACGAGAGAGAAAGAGGGGAACGAGAGAGAAAGAGAGGAACGAGAGAGAAAGAGGGGAGTGATAGAGAAAGAGAGGAACGAGAGAGAAAGAGTGGAACGAGAGAGAAAGAGAGGAACGAGAGAGAAAGAGGGGAGTGATAGAGAAAGAGAGGAACGAGAGAGAAAGAGGGGAACGAGAGAGAAAGAGAGGAACGAGAGAGAAAGAGGGGAACGATAGAGAAAGAGAGGAACGAGAGAGAAAGAGGGGAACGATAGAGAAAGAGAGGAACGAGAGGGAAAGAGAGGAACGAGAGAGAAAGAGGGGAACGAGGGAGAAAGAGAGGAACGAGAGAGAAAGAGGGGAGCGATAGAGAAAGAGGGGAACGAGAGAGAAAGAGAGGAGTGATAGAGAAAGAGAGGAATGAGAGAGAAAGAGGGGAGTGATAGAGAAAGAGGGGAGTGATAGAGAAAGAGAGGAACGAGAGAGAAAGAGGGGAACGAGAGAGAAAGTGGGGAACGAGAGAGAAAGAGAGGAATGAGAGAGAAAGAGGGGAGTGATAGAGAAATAGAGGAATGAGAGAGAAAGAGAGGAACGAGAGAGAAAGAGAGGAACGAGAGAGGAGGGGGAAGGAGAGAGAAAGAGGGGAACAAGAGAGAAAGAGGGGAATGAGAGAGAAAGAGAGGAGTGAGAGAGAAAGAGGGGAACGAGAGAGAAAGAGGGGAACGAGAGAGAAAGAGAGGAACGAGAGAGAAAGAGGGGAGTGATAGAGAAAGAGTGGAACGAGAGAGAAAGAGAGGAACGAGAGAGAAAGAGGGGAGTGATAGAGAAAGAGAGGAACGAGAGAGAAAGAGTGGAGTGATAGAGAAAGAGAGGAACGAGAGGGAAAGAGAGGAACGAGAGAGAAAGAGGGGAACGAAAGAGAAAGAGGGGAACGAGAGAGAAAGAGAGGAACGAGAGAGAAAGAGGGGAACGAAAGAGAAAGTGGGGAACGAGAGAGAAAGAGGGGAACGTGATAGAGAAAGAGGGGAACGAGAGAGAAAGAGGGGAACGAGAGAGAAAGAGGGGAACGAGAGGGAAAGAGAGGAACGAGAGAGAAAGAGGGGAACGAAAGAGAAAGTGGGGAACGAGAGAGAAAGAGGGGAACGTGATAGAGAAAGAGGAAACGAGAGAGAGAGGGGAACGAGAGAGAAAGAGGGGAACGAGGGAGAAAGAGGGGAACGAGAGAGAACGTGGGGAATGAGGGAGAAAGAGGGGAACGAGAGAGAAAGAGAGGAACGAGAGAGAAAGAGGAGAGTGATAGAGAAAGAGAGGAACGAGAGAGAAAAAGAGGAACGAGAGAGAAAGAGGGCAGTGATAGAGAAAGAGAGGAACGAGAGAGAAAGTGGGGAATGAGGGAGAAAGAGAGGAACGAGAGAGAAAGTGGGGAATGAGGGAGAAAGAGGGGAACGAGAGAGAAAGTGGGGAATGAGGGAGAAAGAGGGGAACGAGAGATAAAGAGAGGAACGAGAGAGAAAGAGGAGAGTGATAGAGAAAGAGAGGAACGAGAGAAAGAGGGGAACGAGAGAGAAAGAGAGGAACGAGACAGTGGGGAATGACAGAGAAAGAGGGGAACGAGAGAGAAAGTGGGGAATGATAGAGAAAGAGGGGAACGAGAGAGAAAGAGAGGAGTGATAGAGAGAGCGGAATGAGAGAGAAATAGAGGAACAAGAGAGAAAGAGAGGAACGATCGAGAAAGAGAGGAACGAGAGAGAAAGAGTGGAACGAGTGAGAAAGTGGGGAACGAGAGAGAAAGAGAGGAACGAGAGAGAAAGAGGGGAGTGATAGAGAAAGAGAGGAACAAGAGAGAAAGAGGGGAATGATCGAGAAAGAGGGGAGTGATAGAGAAAGAGAGGAACAAGAGAGAAAGACGGGAATGATCGAGAAAGAGAGGAATGAGAGAGAAAGAGGGGAGTGATAGAGAATGAGAGGAATGAGAGAGAAAGAGGGGAACAAGAGAGAAAGAGAGGAATGATAGAGAAAGAGGGGAACGAGAGAGAAAGTGGGGAATGATAGAGAAAGAGAGGAACGAGAGAGAAAGAGGGGAAAGAGAGAGAAAGAGAGGAACAAGAGAGAAAGTGGGGAATGATAGAGAAAGAGGGGAACGAGAGAGAAAGTGGGGAATGATAGAGAAAGAGAGGAAAGAGAGAGAAAGAGGGGAAAGAGAGAGAAAGAGGGGAACGAGAGAGAAAGAGGGGATTGATAGAGAAAGAAAGGAATGAGAGAGAAAGAGGGGAACAAGAGAGAAAGTGGGGAATGATAGAGAAAGAGAGGAGTGAAAGAGAAAGAGGAGAGTGATCGAGAAAGAGGGGAATGAGAGAGAAAGAGGAGAGTGATAAAGAGGGGAATGAGAGAGAAAGATTTCGATTCTGGTATGTGCTATTGACAGTGCTATAGCAGGTGAATCAGTCCCATGCTGTGCTATTGACAGTGCTATGGCAGGTGAATCAGTCCCATGCTGTGCTATTGACAGTGCTATGGCAGGTGAATCAGTCCCATGCTGTGCTATTGACAGTGCTATGGCAGGTGAATCAGTCCCATGCTGTGCTATTGACAGTGCTATGGCAGGTGAATCAGTCCCATGCTGTGCTATTGACAGTGCTATGGCAGGTGAATCAGTCCCATGCTGTGCTATTGACAGTGCTATGGCAGGTGAATCAGTCCCATGCTGTGCTATTGACAGTGCTATGGCGGGTGAATCAGTCCCATGCTGTGCTATTGACAGTGCTATGGCAGGTGAATCAGTCCCATGCTGTGCTATTGACAGTGCTATGGCAGGTGAATCAGTCCCATGCTGTGCTATTGACAGTGCTATGGCAGGTGAATCAGTCCCATGCAGTGCTATTGACAGTGCTATAGCAGGTGAATCAGTCCCATGCTATGCTATTGACAGTGCTATGGCAGGTGAATCAGCCCCATGCAGTGCTATTGACAGTGCTATAGCAGGTGAATCAGTCCCATGCTGTGCTATTGACAGTGCTATGGCAGGTGAATCAGTCCCATGCTGTGCTATTGACAGTGCTATGGCAGGTGAATCAGTCCCATGCTGTGCTATTGACAGTGCTATAGCAGATGAATCAGTCCCATGCTGTGCTATTGACAGTGCTATGGCAGGTGAATCAGTCCCATGCTGTGCTATTGACAGTGCTATGGCAGGTGAATCAGTCCCATGCTGTGCTATTGACATTGCTATGGCAGGTGAATCAGTCCCATGCTGTGCTATTGACAGTTCTATAGCAGGTGAATCAGTCCCATGCTGTGCTATTGACAGTGCTATGGCAGGTGAATCAGTCCCATGCTGTGCTATTGACAGTGCTATGGCAGGTGAATCAGTCTCCTGCTGTGCTATTGACAGTGCTATGGCAGGTGAATCAGTCCCATGCTGTGCTATTGACCGTGCTATGGCAGGTGAATCAGTCCCATGCTGTGCTATTGACAGTGCTATGGCAGGTGAATCAGTCCCATACTCTGCTATTGACAGTGCTATGGCAGGTGAATCAGTCCCATGCTGTGCTATTGACAGTGCTATGGCAGGTGAATCAGTCCCATGCTGTGCTATTGACAGTGCTATGGCAGGTGAATCAGTCCCATGCTGTGCTATTGACAGTGCTATGGCAGGTGAATCAGTCCCATGCTGTGCTATTGACAGTGCTATGGCAGGTGAATCAGTCCCATGCTGTGCTATTGACAGTGCTATGGCAGGTGAATCAGTCTCCTGCTGTGCTATTGACAGTGCTATGGCAGGTGAATCAGTCCCATGCTGTGCTATTGACCGTGCTATGGCAGGTGAATCAGTCCCATGCTGTGCTATTGACAGTGCTATGGCAGGTGAATCAGTCCCATACTCTGCTATTGACAGTGCTATGGCAGGTGAATCAGTCCCATGCTGTGCTATTGACAGTGCTATGGCAGGTGAATCAGTCCCATGCTGTGCTATTGACAGTGCTATGGCAGGTGAATCAGTCCCATGCTGTGCTATTGACAGTGCTATGGCAGGTGAATCAGTCCCATGCTGTGCTATTGACAGTGCTATGGCAGGTGAATCAGTCCCATGCTGTGCTATTGACAGTGCTATGGCAGGTGAATCAGCCCCATGCTGTGCTATTGACAGTGCTATGACAGGTGAATCAGTCCCATGCTGTGCTATTGACAGTGCTATGGCAGGTGAATCAGTCCCTTGCTGTGCTATTGATAGTGCTATGGCAGGTGAATCAGTCCCATGCTGTGGTATTGACAGTGCTATGGCAGGTGAATCAGCCCCATGCTGTGCTATTGACAGTGCTATGGCGGGTGAATCAGTCCCATGCTGTGCTATTGACAGTGCTATAGCAGGTGAATCAGTCCCATGCTGTGCTATTGACAGTGCTATGGCAGGTGAATCAGTCCCATGCTGTGCTATTGACAGTGCTATGGCAGGTGAATCAGCCCCATGCTGTGCTATTGACAGTGCTATGACAGGTGAATCAGTCCCATGCTGTGCTATTGACAGTGCTATGGCAGGTGAATCAGTCCCATGCTGTGCTATTGACAGTGCTATGGCGGGTGAATCAGTCCCATGCTGTGCTATTGACAGTGCTATGGCAGGTGAATCAGTCCCATGCTGTGCTATTGACAGTGCTATGGCCGGTGAATCAGTCCCATGCTGTGCTATTGACAGTGCTATGGCAGGTGAATCAGTCCCATGCAGTGCTATTGACAGTGCTATGGCAGGTGAATCAGTCCCATGATGTGCTATTGACAGTGCTATGGCAGGTGAATCAGTCCCATGCTGTGCTATTGACAGTGCTATAGCAGGTGAATCAGTCTCCTGCTGTGCTATTGACAGTGCTATGGCAGGTGAATCAGCCCCATGCTGTGCTATTGACAGTGCTATAGCAGGTGAATCAGTCCCATGCTGTGCTATTGACAGTGCTATGGCAGGTGAAACAGTCCCATGCTGTGCTATTGACAGTGCTATGGCAGGTGAATCAGCCCCATGCTGTGCTATTGACAGTGCTATGGCAGGTGAATCAGTCCCATGCTGTGCTATTGACAGTGCTATGGCAGGTGAATCAGTCCCATGCTGTGCTATTGACAGTGCTATGGCAGGTGAATCAGTCCCATGCTGTGCTATTGACAGTGCTATGGCAGGTGAATCAGTCCCATGCTGTGCTATTGACAGTGCTATGGCAGGTGAATCAGCCCCATGCTGTGCTATTGACAGTGCTATGGCAGGTGAATCAGTCCCATGCTGTGCTATTGACAGTGCTATGGCAGGTGAATCAGTCCCATGCTGTGCTATTGACAGTGCTATGGCAGGTGAATCAGTCCCATGCTGTGCTATTGACAGTGCTATGGCAGGTGAATCAGTCCCATGCTGTGCTATTGACAGTGCTCTGGCGGGTGAATCAGTCCCATGCTGTGCCATTGACAGTGCTATGGCAGGTGAATCAGTCCCATGCTGTGCTATTGACAGTGCTCTGGCAGGTGAATCAGCCCCATGCTGTGCTATTGACAGTGCTATGGCAGGTGAATCAGTCCAATGCTGTGCTATTGACAGTGCTATGGCAGGTGAATCAGTCCCATGCTGTGCTATTGACAGTGCTATGGCAGGTGAATCAGTCCCATGCTGTGCTATTGACAGTGCTCTGGCGGGTGTTTCCAATATTTCGTCCAGGCTGCTATTTTCTCTTCTCTCTGCAGTCTGTTA
Source organism: Acipenser ruthenus (assembly GCF_902713425.1). Taxonomy (NCBI): domain Eukaryota; kingdom Metazoa; phylum Chordata; class Actinopteri; order Acipenseriformes; family Acipenseridae; genus Acipenser; species Acipenser ruthenus. The sequence continues at coordinate 9,064,698 of NC_081231.1, read as the reverse complement.
GGTTTCCTCAGATCCTACCTCTCAGTACCTTTATGAACAGAGCCGCTGTCTGTCTGTCTGCCATTGAAGATCATGTAGGGTATAGTCAGCACACTGTGGTCCCATTCTACCAGCCTCACCCCATTGAAGATCATTGAGGGTATAGTCAGCACACTGTGGTCCCATTCTACCAGCCTCACCCCATTGAAGATCATGGAGGGTATAGTCAGCACACTGTGGTCCCATTCTACCAGCCTCACCCCATTGAAGATCATGTAGGGTATAGTCAGCACACTGTGGTCCCATTCTACCAGCCTCACCCCATTGAAGATCATGTAGGGTATAGTCAGCACACTGTGGTCCCATTCTACCAGCCTCACCCCATTGAAGATCATTGAGGGTATAGTCAGCACACTGTGGTCCCATTCTACCAGCCTCACCCCATTGAAGATCATGGAGGGTATAGTCAGCACACTGTGGTCCCATTCTACCAGCCTCACCCCATTGAAGATCATGGAGGGTATAGTCAGCACACTGTGGTCCCATTCTACCAGCCTCACCCCATTGAAGATCATGGAGGGTATAGTCAGCACACTGTGGTCCCATTCTACCAGCCTCACCCCATTGAAGATCATGTAGGGTATAGTCAGCACACTGTGGTCCCATTCTACCAGCCTCACCCCATTGAAGATCATGGAGGGTATAGTCAGCACACTGTGGTCCCATTCTACCAGCCTCACCCCATTGAAGATCATGTAGGGTATAGTCAGCACACTGTGGTCCCATTCTACCAGCCTCACCCCATTGAAGATCATGGAGGGTATAGTCAGCACACTGTGGTCCCATTCTACCAGCCTCACCCCATTGAAGATCATGTAGGGTATAGTCAGCACACTGTGGTCCCATTCTACCAGCCTCACCCCATTGAAGATCATTGAGGGTATAGTCAGCACACTGTGGTCCCATTCTACCAGCCTCACCCCATTGAAGATCATGTAGGGTATAGTCAGCACACTGTGGTCCCATTCTACCAGCCTCACCCCATTGAAGATCATTGAGGGTATAGTCAGCACACTGTGGTCCCATTCTACCAGCCTCACCCCATTGAAGATCATGGAGGGTATAGTCAGCACACTGTGGTCCCATTCTACCAGCCTCACCCCATTGAAGATCATGTAGGGTATAGTCAGCACACTGTGGTCCCATTCTACCAGCCTCACCCCATTGAAGATCATGGAGGGTATAGTCAGCACACTGTGGTCCCATTCTACCAGCCTCACCCCATTGAAGATCATGGAGGGTATAGTCAGCACACTGTGGTCCCATTCTACCAGCCTCACCCCATTGAAGATCATGGAGGGTATAGTCAGCACACTGTGGTCCCATTCTACCAGCCTCACCCCATTGAAGATCATTGAGGGCATAGTCAGCACACTGTGGTCCCATTCTACCAGCCTCACCCCATTGAAGATCATGTAGGGTATAGTCAGCGGAGCTGAGGAGGGACTGGGAGGGAAGCAGCGTGGCTCTAGCGGAGCTGAGGAGGGACTGGGAGGGAAGCAGCGTGGCTCTAGCGGAGCTGAGGAGGGACTGGGAGGGAAGCAGCGTGGCTCTAGCGGAGCTGAGGAGGGACTGGGAGGGAAGCGGCGTGGCTCTAGCGGAGCTGAGGAGGGACTGGGAGGGAAGCAGCGTGGCTCTAGCGGAGCTGAGGAGGGACTGGGAGGGAAGCGGTGTGGCTCTAGCGGAGCTGAGGAGGGACTGGGAGGGAAGCGGCGTGGCTCTAGCGGAGCTGAGGAGGGACTGGGAGGGAAGCGGCGTGGCTCTAGCGGAGCTGAGGAGGGACTGGGAGGGAAGCGGCGTGGCTCTAGCGGAGCTGAGGAGGGACTGGGAGGGAAGCGGCGTGGCTCTAGCGGAGCTGAGGAGGGACTGGGAGGGAAGCGGCGTGGCTCTAGCGGAGCTGAGGAGGGACTGGGAGGGAAGCGGCGTGGCTCTAGCGGAGCTGAGGAGGGACTGGGAGGGAAGCGGCGTGGCTCTAGCGGAGCTGAGGAGGGACTGGGAGGGAAGCGGCGTGGCTCTAGCGGAGCTGAGGAGGGACTGGGAGGGAAGCGGCGTGGCTCTAGCGGAGCTGAGGAGGGACTGGGAGGGAAGCGGCGTGGCTCTAGCGGAGCTGAGGAGGGACTGGGAGGGAAGCGGCGTGGCTCTAGCGGAGCTGAGGAGGGACTGGGAGGGAAGCGGCGTGGCTCTAGCGGAGCTGAGGAGGGACTGGGAGTGAAGCGGTGTGGCTCTAGCGGAGCTGAGGAGGGACTGGGAGGGAGGGAAGCGGTGTGGCTCTAGCGGAGCTGAGGAGGGACTGGGAGGGAAGCAGTGTGGCTCTAGCGGAGCTGAGGAGGGACTGGGAGGGAAGCGGCGTGGCTCTAGCGGAGCTGAGGAGGGACTGGGAGGGAAGCGGCGTGGCTCTAGCGGAGCTGAGGAGGGACTGGGAGGGAAGCAGTGTGGCTCTAGCGGAGCTGAGGAGGGACTGGGAGGGAAGCAGTGTGGCTCTAGCGGAGCTGAGGAGGGACTAGGAGGGAAACGCATGTGATTGAAAATGAAGCGAGACGGGGCTGGCAGTCTCTCCCCTGTTATTAACACGGCTCGCAAATTGAATTTCATGCTGGCTGACCGCAATGCTCCTCTCTGCCTCTTAGTAACACCAGAGACAAGCGCCCATCTGCCTTGGCTTCACAGACACTTAGCCACAGAGATTATGAGAGAGGAGGGGAGAGAGAGAGGGAGAGGGGAGAGGGGGGAGAGAGAGAAGAGGGAGAGGGGAAGGGAGGGAGAGGGGAGGGGAGGGAGAGAGTGGAGGGGAGGGAGGGAGAGAGGAGAGGATAAGAGAGAGGAGGGGAGAGGAGAATAGAGAGGAGGGGAGGGAGAGAGAGGGACAGGGGAGAGGTGGAGAGAGAGAGGGGAGGGGAGAGGAGGGAGGGAGAGAGAGGAGAGGGAAAAGGGGGGAGAGAGAGATGGAGAGGGAAGAGAAGAGAGAGGAGGGGAGGGAGAGAGAGGGGGGAGGGGAGGGAGAGAGGAGAGGAGAGGAGAGGAGAAGAGAGAGGAGGGGAGGGAGAGAGAGAGGGGGAGGGGAGAGAGGAGAAGAGAGGAGGGGAGGGGAGAGAGAGGGAGAGGGGGGAGAGAGAATAGGGGAGGGGAGGGAGAGAGAGAGGGGAGGGGAGAGAGGAGAAGAGAGGAGGGGAGGGGAGAGGGAGAGGGGGGAGAGAGAGAGGGTAAGGGAGAGAGAAGAGGGGAGGGAGAGAGGAGAGGAGAAGAGAGAGGAGGGGAGAGAGGAGAATAGAGAGGAGGGGAGGGAGAGAGGAGGGAGAGAGGAGAGGAGAGAGGAGGGGAAGGGAGAGGAGAGGAGAAGAGAGAGGAGGGGAGGGAGAGAGAGAGGGGAGGGGAGGGAGAGCGGAGAGGAGAAGAGAGAGGAGGGGAGGGAGAGAGAGAGGGGGAGGGGAGAGAGGAGAAGAGAGGAGGGGAGGGGAGAGAGAGGGAGAGGGAGAGGGAGAGGGGAGAGGGGGGAGAGAGAGAGAGGGGAAGGGAGAGAGGTTGGGAGGGGAGGGGAGGGAGAGAGGAGAGAAGAGAGAGGAGGGGAGAGAGGAGAATAGAGAGGAGGGGAGGGAGAGAGAGAGGGACAGGGGAGAGGTGGAGAGAGAGAGGGGAGGGGAGAGGAGGGAGGGAGGGAGAGAGAGGAGAGGGAAAATGGGGGGAGAGAGGGATGGGGGAGAGATAGAGGAGGGGAGAGAGGAGGGGAGGGGAGAGAAGAGAGAGAGAGGGGAGGGGAGAGAGAGATGGGGAGAGAGGAGGGGAGGGGAGAGAAGAGAGAGAGAGGGGAGGGGAGAAAGAGGTGGGGAGAGAGGAGGGGAGAGAGAGAGGGAGAGGGGAGGGGAGGGAGAGAGGAGAGGAGAAGAGAGTGGAGGGGAGGGAGAGGGGAGGGGAGAGGAGTGGAGGGTAGAGGAGGGGAGAGAGAGAGGGAGAGGGGAGGGGAGGGAGAGAGGAGAGGAGAAGAGAGTGGAGGGGAGGGAGAGAGAGAGGGGAGGGGAGAGAGAGAGAGGGGAGAGAGAGGTGGGGAGAGAGGAGGGGAGAGAGAGAGAGAGGGAGAGGGGAGGGGAGGGAGAGAGGAGGGGAGAGAGAGAGAGAGGGAGAGGGAGAGGGGAGGGGAGGGAGAGAGGAGAGGAGAAGAGAGTGGAGGGGAGGCAGAGAGAGGGGAGGGGAGAGAGAGAGAGAGAGGGGAGGGGAGAGAGAGGGGGGGAAGGGAGAGAGAGAGGGGAGAGGGAGGGGGAGGGGAGGGAGAGGAGAGGAGAAGAGAGAGGAGGGGAGGGAGAGAGAGGGGGAGGGGAGAGAGGAGAAGAGAGGAGAGGAGGGGAGGGGAGAGAGGGGGAAGGGAGAGAGAGAGGGGGAGGGGAGAGAGGATAAGGGAGGAGGGCAGGGGAGAGAGAGGGAGAGGGGAGAGGGGAGAGAGAGAGAGAGGGGAGGGGAGAGAGAGAGGGGGAAGGGAGGGGAGGGAGGGGAGGGAGAGAGAGGGGAGGGGAGGGAGAGAGAGGGGAGGGGAGGGAGAGAGAGGGGAGGGGAGGTTCCTACTCTCCAGGAGTGACTCAGCCTGGAAGGAAGGATCAGAGAAAGAATGCAAGGTGTTTTTTTAAATTCTTAATTAATGTAACGATGTGCAGTTTTGTAACGGTGATGAGCCAGGCTCAGTCAGGTGACAAGTTGCACAAGGAGTTGTCTAGGCCACTGAACTTACTCAGCATCATGAACCGGTAAGAGAGTTTACAAACGAGAGGAGGCCATTCAGCCCATCTTGCTCGTTTGGTTGTTAGTAGCTTATTGATCCCAGAATCTCATCAAGCAGCTTCTTGAAGGATCCCAGGGTGTCAGCTTCAACAACATTACTGGGGAGTTGGTTCCAGACCCTCACAATTCTCTGTGTAAAAAAGTGCCTCCTATTTTCTGTGCTGAATGCCCCTTTATCTAATCTCCATTTGTGACCCCTGGTCCTTGTTTCTTTTTTCAGGTTGAAAAAGTCCCCTGGGTCGACATTGTCTATACCTTTTAGGATTTTGAATGTTTGAATCAGATCGCCGCGTAGTCTTCTTTGTTCAAGACTGAATAGATTCAATTCTTTTAGCCTGTCTGCATACGACATGCCTTTTAAACCCGGGATAATTCTGGTTGCTCTTCTTTGCACTCTTTCTAGAGCAGCAATATCCTTTTTGTAACGAGGTGACCAGAACTGAACACAATATTCTAGGTGAGGTCTGACTAATGCATTGTAGAGTTTTAACATTACTTCCCTTGATTTAAATTCAACGCTTCTCACAATATATCCGAGCATCTTGTTGGCCTTTTTTATAGCTTCCCCACATTGTCTAGATGAAGACATTTCTGAGTCAACATAAACTCCTAGATCTTTATCATAGTTCCCTTCTTCAATTTCACTATCTCCCATATGATATTTATAATGCACATTTTTATTGCCTGCGTGCAGTACCTTCCACTTTCCTCTATTAAATGTCATTTGCCATGTGTCTGCCCAGTTCTCAATGCTGTCTAGATCATTTTGAATGACCTTTGCTGCTGCAACAGTGTTTGCAACTCCTCCTATTTTTGTGTCATCTGCAAATTTAACGAGTTTGCTTACTATACCAGAATCAAAATCATTAATGTAGATTAGGAATAGCAGAGGACCTAATACTGATCCCTGTGGTACACCACTGGTTACCTCACTCCATTTTGAGGTTTCTCCTCTAATCAGTACTTTCTGTTTTCTACATGTTAACCACTCCCTAATCCATGTGCATGCATTTCCTTGAATCCCTACTGCGTTCAGTTTGAGAATTAATCTTTTATGTGGGACTTTGTCAAAAGCTTTCTGGAAATCTAAATAAACCATGTTGTATGCTTTGCAATTATCCATTGTCAATGTTGCATCCTCAAAAAAGTCAAGCAGGTTTGTTAGACATGATCTCCCTTTCCTAAAACCATGCTGACTGTCTCCCAGGATATTGTTACCATATAGGTAATTTTCCATTTTAGATCTTATTATAGATCCATAAGTTTACATATAATAGAAGTCAGGCTTATTGGTCTGTAGTTACCTGGTTCGGTTTTGTCTCCCTTTTTGTGGATCGGTATTACGTTTTCAATTCTCCAGTCTGTCGGTACAACCCCTGTGTCAAGAGACTGTTGCATGATCTTGGTTAGCGGTTTGTAAATAACTTCTTTCATTTCTTTGAGTACTATTGGGAGGATCTCATCTGGCCCAGGGGATTTGTTTATTTTAAGAGCTCCTAGTCCCTTTAACACTTCTGCCTCTGTTATGCTAAAGTTTTTTAAAATTGGATAGGATCAGGTCGACATGTGGGGCATGTTGTCAGAGTCCTCCTTCGTAAAAACCTTTGAAAAGTAATCATTTAATATACTCACTATTTTTTTTTCTTAGTCTGTGATTTTGCCGTTTGTGTCTCTTGGACATTTAACCTCCTCTCTTGCTGTTATAATTTTGGATAAAAGTTTTGGAATTGGTTTTAGCCCCCTTAGCAATGTTCATTTCTGTCTCTCTCTTGGCATTTCTAACTTCCTTTTTGACTTGTGTTTGCAGTTCCAAACAGGAGGAGTGGCAAACACTGTTGCAGCAGCAAAGATCATTCAAAATGACTTAGACAGCATTCAGAACTGGGCAGACACATGGCAAATGACATTTAATAGAGGAAAGTGGAAGGTGCTGCACGCAGGCAATACATTTCTCCCCCCTTCCTTTCTATATTGGTTAATTGTGGGCTCTAGTTTTTTATTTAACATTGCTGAGTCCCTTGTCCCTGTGGATTGCAACCACAATGTAGAAACATCTAGAGAATGGATGGGAATGGGCAATAAACATCACTGCTGTTTCTCTTAAAGCGTGTTTATTTCGAATACTGGACCCTGTCTTAATACTGTATCACATTCTGAAAATGAATATAGCTGAGTTATTAATTGTAGATAATACTTGGAATACCAGATACACATTTAGCATTAAAAAGCAATCCATGTTATTTCTTTACCAGTCGTTCATTATTTTGTGTATCAGCCTCCACACAAAGCCGAGCGCAGTGCGGTATACTGTAATGATGCTCCAGTCAGTGTGCCCGGACTGCACCTGAACCATCTTAAAAACACGAAGCCTCCAATAAGCTCATTTGTAAAAGTTAGTAAAGAATGGCGCTATATAATCTAAGGAAGCTGAATGTGAACTCCTAGCTGGAGCAACGAGAGAGGGAGAGAGGGGGCGGGGCAGAGAAGGAGGCAGAGACGCTGCTAGGCAACCGGCTCCTGAACATTCCACTCCGCTGAGCAGAGACCGTTAGGATTTAAAAATGCCAAAGTTCCGAGCGCCGTTAGTATGGGCTGCCAGAAATGAGGAGAAAATAAATACAGCTTTTTATAAATGTGTGCATTCAGATATCATTTAGAAATCTAGTTACAAGATTTAACAGTTAGCTAAATATTTAAATAAATCTTAAATCTTAGCTAGATTTAACATTTACCTAAATATTTAAATAAATATTAAATCTCTTAGCTAGATTTAACATTTAGTTAAATATTTAACTGGCAGCTAAATCTGGAGTTTGTATGCAAATGAGCTCCGCCCGCTTTGAACTTTCACGCGATTTGATTGGCTCTTGTAATGTTTACATTTGCATATTTACCAATTAGCATAACATAAGTGCATAGCATAAGTGTGTGTGCGTGTCATTACCTGTGTGTGTGCGTGTGTGTCAGTACCTGTGTGTGTGTGTGTGTGTGTGCGGGTCAGTATTTGTGTGTGTGTGTGCGTGTGTGTCAGTACCTGTGTGTGTGTGTGTGTGTGTGTGTGTGTGCGGGTCAGTAACTGTGTGTATGTGTGTGTCAGTGTGTGTCTTAGTGTTTGTGTCTTGGTGTGTGTGTGTGTGTGTGTGTGTGTGTGTGTGTGTGTGTGTGTGTGTGTGTGTGTGTGTGTGTGTGTGTGTGTGTGTGTGTGTGTGTGTGTGTGTGACTGACACACACACACACACAGACGCGCACACGGATCACAGAGAAGTTTGGTGCCAAACCAATTATTTTTGTTTAAGAACAATAATAAACAAAAAGCTAATTGAACAAAATATCAAACAATTTGAGGAAAGAAAAAGTGGAAACCAAAAAGAACTATTTATAGTCACCTAATCACAGGTACTGACTCCAATAACTGAGTCCAACCACAGAGCTGCAAAACTGCCCTCTGATCTGCACAAAAAGACGATCCTGACTGAACAAAACGAACAGCCTTTATACCCTTCCAGACCTCCCCCTCCCCCAGAATAAACCATTCTGCAGGTGGGTATATAGAAACAAACCAGCAAACAGTTATCAAGAATAAATAAAGTATTCAAAAAGAAACAAATCAATGAATATATATAAACATTAATCTAACACGTGCATTGAAACTATGCTTTAAAACAAGCAGAGGGAAACGTACTGAAAATCAGCTGTCCCCCCTTTCAATATCTTCTACAGGTACTGCCCTGACTACAGGAAGTCAGTACTCAGGGAAGTCAATAAAAGCTTCCCTCACCAACATGGCTGCTTCCCCACTTCCTGTCAAGATGGAGGACCTCCCCACCACACCCAACTCAGGTTACCTGAACCATTGCATATCAGTTTATCTCAACAATAGTACTGCAATCCATTGTTGTGGAAGTGTGCTCCTTTCCAAACCAGCTCTCTAAACCGTACTCTTCATTAACCTTTCTTTTGGTTTTCAGGACACTCCCAACCACAGGCCTCCAGTCCCCGTACAACAGGGAAGTGAATTTTGTTTTTATTATTTTCCTTACTAGACACAAGCATCAGCAACACCATACAAAAACAGATTAAAAACATTTGCAGTAAATGTCCAGATACATACTGAGACAATGTGAGGGTCTCCTCCCTCACACTCCTCCTCCTCCTCCTCATCATCATCATCATCCTTATCTTCCTCATCAGGTCAATCAGGCTTGGCTGTTTCCAGACTTGACCCTTGACCGTTGTGACTTGAGACTTGACATAAATATATATATTAGAGCAAACAGTTTTAGTAAATGTCCACACGGTTTTTATCATTGTATAAGGAATAAGAACATAAGAAAGTTTCCAAACGAGAGGAGGCCCCATTCAGCCCATCTTGCTCGTTTGGTTGTTAGTAGCTTATTGATCCCAGAATCTCATCAAGCAGCTTCTTGAAGGATCCCAGGGTGTCAGCTTCAACAACATTACTGGGCAGTTGGATCCAGACCCTCACAATTCTCTGTGTAAAAAAGTGCCTCCTATTTTCTGTTCTGAATGCCCCTTTATCTAATCTCCATTGGTGACCCCTGGTCCTTGTTTCTTTTTTCAGGTTGAAAAAGTCCCCTGGGTCGACATTGTCAATACCTTTTAGGATTTTGAATGCTTGAATCAGACCGCCGCGTAGTCTTCTTTGTTCAAGACTGAACAGATTCAATTATTTTAGCCTGTCTGCATACGACATGCCTTTTAAACCCGGGATAATTCTGGTTGCTCTTCTTTGCACTCTTTCTAGAGCAGCAATATCCTTTTTGTAACAAGGTGACCAGAACTGAACACAATATTCTAGGTGAGGTCTTACTAATGCATTGTAAAGTTTTAACATTACTTCCCTTGATTTAAATTCAACACAATATATCCGAGCATCTTGTTGGCCTTTTTTATAGCTTCCCCACATTGTCTAGATGAAGACATTTCTGAGTCAACATAAACTCCTAGGTCTTTTTCATAGTTCCCTTCTTCAATTTCACTATCTCCCATATGATATTTATAATGCACATTTTTATTGTCTGCATGCAATACTTTACACTTTCCTCTATTAAATGTCATTTGCCATGTGTCTGCCCAGTTCTGAATGCTGTCTAGATCATTTTGAATGACCTTTGCTGCTTCAACAGTGTCTGCCACTCCTGTTATTTTTCTGTCATCTGCAAATTTAACGAGTTTGCTTACTATACCAGAGTCTAAATCATTAATGTAGAAACAGCAGAGGACCTTATACTGATCCCTGTAGTATACCACTGGTTACCTCGCTCCATTTCGAGGTTTCTCCTCTAATCAGTACTTTCTGTTTTCTACATGTTAACCACTCCCTAATCCATGTGCATGCATTTCCTTGAATCCCTACTGCGTTCAGTTTGAGAATTAATCTTTTATGTGTGACTTTGTCAAAAGCTTTCTGGAAATCTAAATAAACCATGTCGTATGCTTTGCAATTATCCATTTTCAATGTTGCATCCTCAAAAAAGTCAAGCAGGTTAGTTAGACATGATCTCCCTTTCCTAAAACCATGCTGGCTGTCTCCCAGGATATTGTTACCATATAGGTAATTTTCCATTTTTTATCTTATGATAGTTTCCATAAGTTTTCATATAATAAAAGTTATTGGTCTGTAGTTAACTGGTTCTGTTTTGTCTCCCTTTTTGTGGATCGGTATTACGTTTGCTATTTTCCAGTCTGTCGGTACAACCCCTGTGTCAAGAGACTGTTGCATGATCTTGGTTAGCGGTTTGTAAATAACTTCTTTCATTTCTTTGAGTACTATTTGCTTGCAGAGCAAGAGATCCCAGGGTCAAATCTGCGTGCCCCCATTTTCATTTAAATTAAAATACAAGTTGCATTATATAATTTTTCTTTCAGCTGCAAAGGTACAAACAAGTAACAAATAGTGTTTTAAAGACCACAACAAGGTCCGGACGGGGATTGAACCCGTGATCTTCGGTTTACGAGACCGACGCCTTACCACTTTGCCACCGCACCCTTCACGACTGCAAATGAAATGGGAAGCTTGGACTCTATTGAGAAGGCTGCCCGGAAAGACAATCTGCCTGGAAACCAACCTTACAGTTAACAGCTGAATGCCAAGGATGGGCAAAATAGTCTCGGAAACTCTTTAAATAGAAAACATTGGTCTCCATATTTATTTAAAATACAAATAGAAAATAGGTTGCCAGACATGTATTTTAAATAGAAATGAGTAAATACTATTTTGCAAATAGTATTTTTTTAAAAACACTTGACACCCATTTTTTATTTATTGTTTTCATAATAATGAACTGAAAGTTTCAGTACTGCCTCAGTCCACAAGCCTGTCAGTAACTGTATTTTGATCCAAAAGAACTGGTAATTCTATAGCAATAATTACAATAGTTTTAGGCTGTCTTTGAAAATGAATTAATCTGGAGTTAAGAATCGTACATCTTTTACCAGAAACATTTAGTTTTACATTAAATGGATTTCATATTAGAGTGAAGCTATGGTTGCATTGCTGAGTAAGGAATGACCATAAAACAAGGCACATGCTAATTCTGAGGACACACTCGTTTTAGGTGTTAACCCTATTATTTGCAGCAGCAGTGATGCAATTTTAAAGCTTTTCACCATTTTTCAACTTTTTATTTACTTAAAACAAAAATGCAGTTTATGCTCAATTTGTAATAAAGCAGTACTTGTTATATGATCCTGATAGTAATCGTAATATAATCAGAGCCTTCTGAGGACACAGACGCCGTTACCCACAGTGACTTACAATCATAAACAAAAACACATTTCAAGAATCACTGTACAAGTATTTATACATATAAGAGCAAGATAAAATACAATGACTTCAGTTCTAGTAAGTACAAGTATATGACAAAATACGATTCAGTAATCAGAGCAGATAACAGTGTCAGTGATAGTTACACCAGGATAGGATTAAATGCAAAATACTACAGATTGAATAACACTTGTGGCAGATTACAGTGCAGTAAATGCAGTAAAATAGGGAGCAGATAAGAGCAAGTAAAGCACATTAAGGAAGAGTGATAAAGTGTCCAGAGGGAAAATAGGAGTTCTACAGGTGCTGTCTGAAGAGGGGAGTCTTGAGGTATAGAAGTACCAGTTCTTTTGGATCAAAATACGGTTACTGACAGGCTTGTGGACTGAGGCAGTACTGAAACTTTCAGTTCATAATAATGAAAATAATAAATAAAAAATGGGTGTATACTACAGCCGGTAGATGATGGTGTCAAGTGTTTTAAAAAAAATACTATTTGCAAAATAATATTTACTAATTTCTATTTAAAATACATGTCTGGCAACCTATTTTCTATTTGTATTTTAAATAAATATGGAGACCAATGTTTTGTATTTAAAGAGTTTCCGAGACTATTTTGCCCATCCTTGGCATTCAGCTGTTAACTGTAAGGTTGGTTTCCAGGCAGATTCTCTTTCCGGGCAGCCTTCTCAATAGAGTCCAAGCTTCCGATTTCATTTGCAGTCATGAAGGGTGCGGTGGCCAAGTGGTAAGGCGTCGGTCTCGTAAACCGAAGATCACGGGTTCAATCCTCGTCTGTACCTTGTTGCTGTCTTTAAAACACTATTTGTTACTTGTTTGTACCTTTGCAGTTGAAATGAAAAATTCTATAATGCAACTTGTATTTTAATTTAAATAAAAATGGGGGTATTCGGATTTGAACCGGGGATCTCTTGATCAGCTGTTAAATGCTCTACCGCTGAGCTATACCCCGACTCCAACAACACCATTTCCTATCAAGAACAACCAACGGTGCCGAGCTGTCAGTTTCAGGAATGCAACCTGTCAAGGCGAGTGATTTTTTACCTCGTATCCCGCAGAAAATTCCTGTGGCGCAATTGGTCAGTGTGTTTGGCTCTTAACCCTTTAAGGACCGAGATTGTGTCAACACCACATCATACTGAAATTTCAAATTGAAAGCCACAACTTGCCTTGCCAGACGGCTTTGACAGATTATTTAAGAGAAGTTATAACGTTCCCCAGAGTGTCCTGAAAACAAGGACACCCACTCCAAGATGAGACTGTAACAAATTGATTTTTTGTGCATTGTTATAGGAAGAGAGTCAAATACAGCCAAAAAAACGCTTGGTCCTTAAATAGTTTAGCAAACGGTTGGTTGCTTGTGTAGCAGGTCTTTATATACATATAGCTACATTTATGTTAATAATTTGACTGCGCCACCTTGTGTTTATTGAGGACAAGGACGTCGAGTGGTTGGTTCCCACACAAACTCTTTTATCCAGGAGAAACCAAGCAATGATATACCAAAAATAATCTTTACAAGTTTTTATTTGTAATTGTTTTAAAAATCTCAAGCACATTAACAATAATGTAAACCATATGACAATGCCACCTTCACTTCACAGTAATTGTCTAGTAGATTATATATATGGCCGGCCTCCCTGCGTCCGCCACCCGTCCGCTCCAGCTCATCCAGAACTCTGCTGCCCGCCTGGTGTTCTCTCTGCCTCGCTTCGCCCACGCTACTCCACTACTCCGCTCGCTCCACTGGCTCCTGATCACCGCTCGCATCCAGTTCAAGACTCTTGTACTAGCCTACAGATGCCTTGACCAGTCTGCACCCAGCTACCTCCAGACCCTCATCTCTCCCTACACCCCCACTCGACCTCTCCGCTCCGCCTGCACTAGAAGACTGGCTCTACCTCCGCTACGCTCCCCTGCCTCCCGAGCCCGCTCCTTCTCCACCCTTGCTCCGCAGTGGTGGAATGACCTTCCTACAGATGTCAGGACTGCCCAGTCCCTGACCACATTCCGGCGCCTCCTTAAGACTCACCTCTTCAAACAGCACCTGTAGAACTCCTCTGTTGTATCCTGGGACACTATCACCCTTCATTTAAATGTGCTTTATTTTGCTCTTATCTGCCCCCTATTTTACTGCATTTAATCCTGTACTTCAGAATACTGTAATCTGCCAAGTGTTTAACCTGTAGTATTTTGTACTTAATCACATCCTGATGTAACTATCACTATTTAATCATATCCTGATGTAACTATCACTATTATCTGCTGTATTGAATTGTGGTTTGTCACACTTGAACAAAAGTTATTGTATTTCTTGCTTTTATTGTATTACTTGTATTGTAACACTTGAAATGTATTTGTATTTGCTTGCGATTGTAAGTTGCCCTGGATAAGGGCGTCTGCTAAGAAATAAATAATGTCTTTTAAAAACCTATTAATATCTTTCTTAACCAAACTAATAGTTAACTTTTTTTTCTTCGCTGTTTGTTGTTCAAATGGTATCCAATTAATATTGGAGAGTGACTCAAGAGGAGAAAAACTGACAAACTTAAACGCCCGCATCCAACCTGTCCGTACGTTTGAATTGGTGCACTTCGTTGTAATAATGATTTGGTATAATTCTCGGGGGGGGGGGGGGGGGTTGTAGTAGTAGTAACCTGTACCTTAAAGGGTTAATTTTAATTGTTCATTTCCCCTCACTCGATTATCGCATACCCTGCAGCGCGCTCGTTACACGGACCTGTCTAGACTAACGCTGAAGTCTCTCTTCCAGATTCGCACTGCTGTGCGCGGCGCTTCTCGTGGACGCGGACGCGCTCTGTAGTCTTCATTCTAAACTCCCGAAGCTGAACACATTGGCCCAACAGATTAGACTACAACTCCCATGAGCCTCTGTCCTTGATATGAAGTGAGTCTTGAACTCAAGTGCTTCAAAAGCATAGTTGCAGCGTGTTCACAGTTTTGTAAAATACAAGTTCAACCAACAGTGGCTAAAAGATTTCCCCTGGTTTAAGTTTGACAATGTTTTTAAAAAATCCATGTTGTGCCCGTTTTATCAGGATGCAGGGGAACTGATGGCAGGACAGACTGCATTTTAACAGGGAGCCAGGAGTTCAAACATGAAAATATCTTAAACACAGCGCTTCAAAACGACACGCAGTGTGCGGAGAGGCAGCTCAGCGCCTTCTGAGGAGCATGCGAGCAGGCAGCTAAAATAAATAAATAAATAAATAAAACGTTAACCATTTTAATTGTGTTGATGCAAAAGAATTAAACTGCACACGTGTTATGTAAGAAAGAAGTAACCAAAAGATCTGTAGACATTCAACAATACATTTAAGCAAAACATGTTTATTATTATTATTTGTGTGTGTGTCCCTAAATGTCAGTGCGCGTCAAGCACTTATATTTAATCTCGCTTATAATTGCTGGTCATAGCTTTTAGTTGGTCAAAGCAAGTATTTTTTAATACAGTGCTATTTGAGTATTTAAAATATGGTTATCTTCAAAATTAAAATGTCAGCAACGGTGTGTTAATTAAACGAAGCGCCTGACGCCGCTCGGAACTTTGGCATTTTTAAATCCTAACGGTCTCTGCTCAGCGGAGTGGAATGTTCAGGAGCCGGTTGCCTAGCAGCGTCTCCGCCTCCTTCTCTGCCCCGCCCCCTCTCTCCCTCTCTCGTTGCTCCAGCTAGGAGTTCACATTCAGCTTCCTTAGATTATATAGCGCCATTCTTTACTAACTTTTACAAATGAGCTTATTGGAGGCTTCGTGTTTTTAAGATGGTTCAGGTGCAGTCCGGTCAGACTGACTGGAGCATCATTACAGTATACCGCACTGCGCTCGGCTTTGTGTGGAGGCTGATACACAAAATACACACTGAGACACAAACACACACTGAGACAAACAAACTGAGACACACACACACAGGTACAATTATGTTATGTTAGAGGCAAGTTAAATATTTAACTAAATGTTATGTATTTAAATATTTAGCTAAATGTTAAATCTAGTTAAGAGATTTAAGATGTATTTAAATATTTAGCTAAATGTTAAATCTACTTAAGAGAGATTTAAGATTTATTTAAATATTTAGCTATCAGTGACTTCACACACCTCCGTGATCTCACACACATCGGTGATCTCACACACCTCAGTGACCTCACACACCTCAGTGACCTCACACACCTCAATGATCTCACACACCTCCGTGATCTCACACACCTCAGTGACCTCACACACCTCAGTGACCTCACACACCTCAATGATCTCACACACCTCCGTGATCTCACACACCTCAGTGATCTCACACACCTCCGTGATCTCACACACCTCAGTGATCTCACACACCTCCGTGATCTCACACACCTCCGTGATCTCACACACCTCAGTGATCTCACACACCTCAGTGATCTCACACACCTCAGTGACCTCACACACATCAGTGATCTCACACACATCAGTGACCTCACACACAGGTCTCAGCTGTTGGTGTTCTGAGCTGGCATCAGTGTAGATATTATTTTCTGAGCTGAGCTGAGCTTTCATGGCATCGGAGATCTTGTTTTTTTTTGAGCTGGCATGGCACAGAGATGTTAGTTTCTAAGCAAATAAATGACTTCATACAGCACAGATATACAGCTAGCTTATGTAATTTCCTTGCCCAAATTTGGTCTCATTTCCCTAGCATGATCCATGGTGTGAGACAAAGCATATTAAAAGTGAACATTAAACATTAAAAGCGTTTCTTCTTCACTTTACCAATGTCAGCAGAAACCCGGATACTATTGATCATGCTAGTTTAACTGATCGCCTTGAAAGTTGGATAGGGCTTTCAGGAACTGTTTTAGACTGGTCATATCTTATGGACAGGCAGAATTTTGTTTCAATAGCAGACTCTGTATCACAATTATCCACTATCTCCTGTGGTGACCCCAGGGCTCCATTCTTGGCCCCTTACTATTCTCCTTATACATGCTACCATTGGGCATGATTATCCATAAACACCATGTACATCTTCACTGTGATGCTGACGACACACAACTTTACATCTCTGTGAAACCTGGGGATATATCAGTTGTCTCCACCCTAATTGCATGTCTGTTGGAGGTGGAAAGCTGGATGTCCCAACATTTTTTGCAGTTAAATTCAGGTAACTGTAGTTGGAGCAGAAATTGGAGTTGGTAAATTCTATAAAAACTAATTTAGGTAAATATAATTCAAATATAAATTCCAAAGCCAGAAACCTGGGATTTGTAATTGATTCTGATTTATGATTTGAGGGTCATATTCACAATACCACTAAAGTGTCCTTTTATTATTTATGTAACATTGCCAAGATTAGGTCTTTTTATCATTGCCTGATGCTGAGAAGCTAATTCATGTGTCTGTGCTGTGTGTCTGTACTGTATGTGTGTCAGTGTGTCTGTGCTGTGTGTCTGTACTGTATGTGTGTCAGTGTGTCTGTGCTGTGTGTCTGTACTGTATGTGTGTCAGTGTGTCTGTGCTGTGTGTCTGTACTGTATGTGTGTCAGTGTGTCTGTGCTGTCTGTCTGTACTGTATGTGTGTCAGTGCTGTGTATCTGTACGGTATGTGTGTCAGTGTGTCTGTGCTGTGTGTCTGTGCTGTATGTGTGTCAGTGTGTCTGTGCTGTGTGTCTGTACTGTATGTGTGTCAGTGTGTCTGTGCTGTGTGTCTGTACTGTATGTGTGTCAGTGTGTCTGTGCTGTGTGTCTGTACTGTATGTGTGTCAGTGTGTCTGTGCTGTGTGTCTGTACTGTATGTGTGTCAGTGTGTCTGTGCTGTAAGTGTGTCAGTGTGTCTGTGCTGTGTGTCTGTGCTCTATGTGTGTCAGTGTGTCTGTGCTGTGTGTCTGTACTGTATGTGTGTCAGTGTGTCTGTGCTGTGTATCTGTACTGTATGTGTGTCAGTGTGTCTGTGCTGTGTGTCTGTGCTCTATGTGTGTCAGTGTGTCTGTGCTGTGTATCTGTGCTGTGCGTCTGTACTGTATGTGTGTCAGTGTGTCTGTGCTGTGTGTCTGTGCTGTATGTATGTCAGTGTGTCTGTGCTGTGTGTCTGTGCTCTATGTGTGTCAGTGTGTCTGTGCTGTATCTGTGCTGTGTGTGTGTCAGTGTGTCTGTGCTGTGTATCTGTACTGTATGTGTGTCAGTGTGTCTGTGCTGTGTGTCTGTACTGTATGTGTGTCAGTGTGTCTGTGCTGTGTGTCTGTACTGTATGTGTGTCAGTGTGTCTGTTCTGTGTATCTGTACTGTATGTGTGTCAGTGTGTCTGTGCTGTGTGTCTGTACTGTATGTGTGTCAGTGTGTCTGTGCTGTGTGTCTGTACTGTATGTGCGTCAGTGTGTCTGTGCTGTGTGTCTGTGCTGTGTGTGCGTCAGTGTGTCTGTGCTGTGTGTCTGTACTGTATGTGTGTCAGTGTGTCTGTGCTGTGTATCTGTACTGTATGTGTGTCAGTGTGTCTGTGCTGTGTGTCTGTGCTGTGTGTGTGTCAGTGTGTCTGTGCTGTGTGTCTGTACTGTATGTGTGTCAGTGTGTCTGTGCTGTGTGTCTGTACTGTGTGTGTGTCAGTGTGTCTGTGCTGTGTGTCTGTACTGTGTGTGTGTCAGTGTGTCTGTGCTGTGTGTCTGCACTGTATGTGTGTCAGTGTTTCTGTGCTGTGTGTCTGTACTGTATGTGTGTCAGTGTGTCTGTGCTGTGTGTCTGTGCTGTATGTGTGTCAGTGTGTCTGTGCTGTGTGTCTGTACTGTATGTGTGTCAGTGTGTCTGTGCTGTGTGTCTGTACTGTGTGTGTGTCAGTGTGTCTGTGCTGTGTGTCTGCACTGTATGTGTGTCAGTGTGTCTGTGCTGTGTATCTGTGCTGTATGTGTGTCAGTGTGTCTGTGCTGTGTGTCTGTGTGCATAACCAATGGAACAGGCCCCGCCCCCAGCCCTGCTGAATTCTACAGAATAAGAAGCAGAGACACAGAGAGGGAAGATGTTTCCTATTTTATTTGTTTCTAGACTACATTAGAGGAATTGCAGTTCCAACAAGAAGCCTCTGCTTTTAAACAGGCGAGCGATTCTCCTCCTCTACTGCACGCCTTCTCCTGAAAAAAAAAAAAACACCACAAGCTTGAAATAGAAGAATAACACTGATACATTATAAAATGCATTTAAGTAGAGGAGATTAGATGGAGCGAATGGCGTCTTCTGGCTGGTATTATTATTATTTATTTCTTAGCAGACGCATAAACGTATACATTATAAACTACATTCAAATACAAAGTCACATGAAGTCAGACCCCAGGCAAGTCTGTTACAAGGATCTGCCCGCTTCCTAGAAAATATTTACATTTCTACTGATGGAGTCGCCTGCCTCGCTGAAGCCACGTTGCTGCTGTTTGTCAAAATGTTCACAATGAAGAATGTTACAGTTGCAGGGATGATGTCACTGAAACAGCTGGAGCAACATGTGGGGACTGAGAACTGCATTTAAAAAAAAGAACAAAAACCCGGACACTTTAAAAGACGTACCTTCACCCTGTGCGACTGGAGGAAGAATCAGGATAATGGGACCTTTTGACGCAGATGAAAAGAAATACAAAGAGCTGTGAGGGCAATGTGGAGAAAAACTGCACTACAAATTCATATGCATATTTTTAATAATTATTTTCGTGTTTTCAAAATGGAAAATCCACCAAACGAAGATAGTCTTAAACAAAACAAAACAAAAAATTCTTAAGTTTATTTATTTCAAATGTTCTTGCCTTATTTGTTAATTTGCCAGACAGACACACACACACACACAGACACACACACACACACACACACACGCACACACACACACACAGACACAGACACACAGACACACACACACACACACACACACACACACACGGAGACACACACACACACACACACAGACACACACACACACACACAGACACAAACACACAGACACAAACACAGACACACACACACACAGACACACACACACACACACACACACACACACACACAATAATAACAGTCAATAAAAACATCTTGATGCTTATTTTCTAAACACGGCACAGTGGTTACAATTTAAACACTATTAAGTGTTTAAAAACTAAACACTTTGTTTGAATATGTAAAAAATAAAGTTTAAATTATACACCTGTTCAGACAGCACCTGTAAAACCTCACAGCTCTACCTCTCTGGACTACATGACACCCAAACTTGCATGTTCATTAACTCCCACTTATCTGCCTCCTGCCTTGCTGCTCCCTGCTATTGCTCCTAGTTAGATCTGAATATAAATCCTGTATTTGAATTCAACTGCACTGGAACTGGATATCTGCAGTAGTATTTTGTATAGCGGCTGCTCCTCTACTGCACTTCCAGCACTCCTATCTGATCCTGCTCATAACTGGAACTGGATATCTGCAGTAGTATTTTGTATAGCTCTTTAATCAACAGATTTGGGGTCTGTGTGGAATGCAGGTCTCCTGTAGATTTAAACACTTTAAATGACGTACCTCTTCCCTCAGGCAGCACTGCGGGTTCATTGCCAGCTTCTCTTTTGCCTCTAAAATAATCTGCTATATTATAGCTCGGTAGCTTATTCGGAGCTACAAAAAAAAACGTCTCCACAGCTGAAACAAAGCAAGAAAACTTGTCAGCACTGTTCTGGAGAGTTCGACAACACATTCCTACAGGTCACACTCACACTAGTCACAAAAGTACAAATCAAAGGCCGTTTGGAGAAGAGAAACAGCAATACTAAACTACTATAGTGCTAAAACTATAGGTAAAGATATCATATTAACTGTAGTTTTTATACAGTAAACACTATAATGGAAACCGCATTGAAATAGTACTACCATAGTAAAAGAAATAGGAACATGATGGTACAGTGTTGGATTACATTATAGATACCACGGTTGTGAAACTACTTTTAGAAATCAAATAAAGTCCCGTAGGATTCCCATGGTGGTGCTACAGTAGGCTGTTGCATTATAGCACCATTAATAGCGCATGATGGTACTGGAGCAATCTAGGTAAAGTCCCTGCTTGCTTGCTTGCTCAAGGGTACAGCAGCAGCAGAGCTACCCTGCAGAAACATCTTGGATCAATGTGCAATTCTTTGAAAGAATATAGAAAGAGATGGTAGGATTGTACTCACAGCTGCAGAGGAAAGCCAGGGCGGAAATTAGCACCAGAGTCTTCATCTTGTCTGCTGGTCTTGGGCTGTTCAAGTCGGTGAAGTCAGAGCAGAGAAGCAACCGTATTTATACAGGAATGGGGCTCTGAAGCGAACTCTGTTATCATAATTGTTTGCAAGAATTTGCATAAAAGACAAAATATCTGCAACATTGCATCAATGAGACAGGTGACCTCACCAGCATATCTCATCATGTAAATACTGCATGCGAAGCGGGCTGATGTTTGTCATAGAATTGCCTGGGGTCTGACTTCATGTGACTTTATATTTGAATGTAGTTTATAATGTATACCAGCGAGAAGATGCCATTCGCTCAATATAATCTCTATTTCAATGCATTTTATAATTTACTCTTATTCTTATTATTACTCATTTAATTGGCTTACTGGAAAATAATTCCGTTGAGGGTTTCTGTGATGTCATAAAATACAAGTCCGTTTGCTTGAGTCGCTTAAAACAGTGTTTCTCAACCCTGGTCATGGGGACCCCACTGTCTGTCTGTCTGTGTCTCTGCTGGTTTTTGTACCAACTAAGGAACTGCTTTCAATGACTTAATTGAAGCATTAATTGAAAACAATTTGCATAATCAGAGCTTTTTAATAACTTTTTATTCAGCAAAATTATTTTAAAAATGTCAGCAAATTGTTTAGTCAAATGGAGTGTTTTTCAATGAAGTAATTGAGAACAGCTCCTCAGCTGGAACAAAAACCAGCAGAAACACAGACAGGCAGACAGGGGGGGATCCCACGACCAGGGTCAGGAAAATACTGCTTCTATGCGTTATAAAATGCACTTCTCATAAGAGAATTCATTCATTCAGTGTTCAGACTCCTCACTGTTTAACTCTTTTCTCATTTCTTTCAACTGTTTTACTCATACCTGCACTGTAAAAATAGCACTAGGAAACAAATATTTTGTTAAAATAAGCCATACTTGTAAATTGTATAAAATCGAATACATTAGTAGTCTTTTTGATTTTTTCCCTATGGCAAAAATAAATATGTTAAGGGAGAGGTTTCATCTGGGTTCTTAAATACCTCGATTGGAAGGTAAAGTTTGGAGAACTTTCATTTAGAATTCTGTAAAGAACCAAAAAAGTCCTGTGTAGGGGACAAGCCAAAGAACTATAAAAAGTTCTGAGAGGAACTGATTGTTCTTAGAGTGACATTTGAAGTACATAGTAGTCATACAGAGTAGTAGCCCATTTATTATTATTATTATTATTTATTTCTTAGCAGACGCCCTTATCCAGGGCGACTTACAATCGCAAGCAAATACAAATACATTCAAGTGTTACAATATAAGTCATACAATAAGAACAAGAAATACAATAATTCTCAAGTGTGACAAACCACAATTCAATAATACAGCAGATAATAGTGATAGTTACATCAGGATATGATTAAATAGTGATAGTTACATCAGGGTATGATTAAGTACAAAATACTACAGATTAAACACTTGGTAGATTACAATATTCTGAGGTACAGGTTTAAATGCAGTAAAATAGGGGGCAGATAAGAGCAAAATAAAGCATATTTAAATGAAGGGTGATAGTGTCCCAGGATACAACAGAGGAGTTCTACAGGTGCTGTTTGAAGAGGTGAGTCTTAAGGAGGCGCCGGAATGTGGTCAGGGACTGGGCAGTCCTGACATCTGTAGGATTTATTAAACAGCTGCAATGCTTGTCAGTGTCGGGGCATTACAGCACTCTTTTGTTTAACTTTTGTCAACTTTTCAAATACGACCGGTTTCAGATCATCAGTGCTGCTATTTATTCTTAATAATGCCGTGGAACTCTCACAATGCTGTATTTGAATTAGTAGTATTGCGGCTCTCTTCATCAACATTTATTTTATTTTTTATACTTTGTGAATTGTTGTAATGAGAAAGCAGACTGCTCTTTCTTTGCACTGCGACTAAGCCAGTTTAGTACATCTACCCCTTAGAGCAATTTAGTTTTTGCATCTCTGCCTCAGGTCTGTTCAACTTTGGCAACCAAATGAGTCCTTCAGTGAGTCTCTGCTGCTGTCTGAGCAAATTAAGGGAGGCCACGTGAACCGGTCAGAGAAAAAATATCAATCCATGAGATGTGAGATAGTTTTATTGCAATATTGTGCTGGTGCTTTGTACGTTATCGCCTCTTTTTTTCCTGCAGTGCGAGACAGTTTATCTGATTGTCCAGCTGTAGAAAAGCTAGCTCTTCTATTAGTTCCAAGTAGATGAAGCCATTTAATTTACTAAAATGCAATGACCTCTTCACACCCTTCCCCCTCCCATGATAGTGTTGAATGTGGTGTGTTCCTAAGACAATATTGTGCTGGTGCTTTGTACGTTATCGCCTCTTTTTTTCCTGCAGTGCGAGACAGTTTATCTGATTGTCCAGCTGTAGAAAAGCTAGCTCTTCTATTAGTTCCAAGTAGATTCAGCCATTGAGCTCAAGCGATGAGAATGTGTATTTTTTTAATTGCAGTTCCAGTACCTGAATAACACAACCTAGAAATGGTTGCAAAGCTCCCGGACAAGGCAAAGCCGTATGAAACTGAAAGGCAACTGTAAATCAACTTTTTATTTTTTTAATTGACGCTACTCAAGACTACTTGGTTCATTAAATGCAAACACAAAATGACGTTTTTAAACGTATTCCGAGACAGATTCCCTGGCGAGAATAAAACGCTGAGATAATTATAAAAAATATATAATGGTAAAAATAAACTATTTATGTTTGATTTATTATTGTTAATCAAAATAAATATATAGTGTCAATTTAATTTCAGTGAAAGTGGTGCAGGTGCTTTTGCGCTGCTGTTATCCACTGTGAGGACTCAAGGAGGTTAGAGGAGGATAAATACAGCTGTATAATTTACTAAAATGTTTCACAAAATAACTATATAATAGAAGTAAACCAAAGAAAATATACCCTTAGTATGTTACTTATATTTGCTTCAAAATAATTTGTGGGATGGGGTCACCTTTTAAAATACCTTTTAATATAACTCGAAGAGTGTAACAACCAACAAGTTTCTTATGCACTGTATTTATTTGTGTTTTGTGCTAGGACAAAGAAAACAAACTTCTGAACTGCTAATTGTTCCTCTGCCCCCAACTAACCAACCAGTGCTACATCAAACAACACTATCAAGGGAGGGGGAAGGGTGTGAAGAGCTCACTGCATTTTAGTAAATTAAATGGCTGAATCTACTTGGAACTAATAGAAGAGCTAGCTTTTCTACAGCTGGACAATCAGATAAACTGTCTCACACTGCAGGAAAAAAAGAGGCAATAACGTACAAAGCACCAGCACAATATTGTCTTAGAAACACACCACATTCTAATTATTACTTCATTTAAAATAAATTAATAAAAATATCTCACATATCGATAGTCAATGGATTGATATTTTTTCTCTGAGCGGTTCACGTGGCCTCCCTTAATTTGCTCAGACAGCAGCACAGACTCACTGAAGGACTCATTTGGTTGCCAAAGTTGAACAGACCTGAGGCAGAGATGCAAAAACTAAATTGCTCTAAGGGGTAGATGTACTAAACTGGCTTAGTGGCAGTGCAAAGAAAGAGCAGTCTGCTTTCTCATTACAACAATTCACAAAGTATAAAAAATAAAATAAATGTTGATGAAGAGAGCCGCAATACTACTAATTTAAATACAGCATTGTGAGAGTTCCGCGGCATTATTAAGAATAGATAGCAGCACTGATGATTTGAAACCGGTCGTATTTGAAAAGTTGACAAAAGTTAAACAAAAGAGTGCTGTAATGCCCCGACACTGACAAGCATTGCAGCTGTTTAATAAATGGGCTACTACACTGTATGACTACTATGTACTTCAAATGTCACTCTAAGAACAATCAGTTCCTAGAAGAACTTTTTATAGTTCTTTGGCTTGTCCCCTACACAGGACTTTTTTGGTTCTTTACAGAATTCTAAATGAAAGTTCTCCAAACTTTACCTTCCAATCTAGGTATTTAAGAACCCAGATGAAACCTTTCCCTTAACAGATTTATTTTTGCCATAGGGAAAAAATCAAAAAGACTACTAATGTATTCGATTTTATACAATTTACAAGTATGGCTTATTTTAACAAAGTATTTGTTTCCTAGTGCTATTTTTACAGTGCAGGTATGAGTAAAACAGTTGAAAGAAATGAGAAAAGAGTTAAACAGTGAGGAGTCTGAACACTGAATGAATGAATTCTCTTATGAGAAGTGCATTTTATAACGTATAGAAGCAGTATTTTCCTGACCCTGGTCGTGGGAACCCCCCTGTCTGCCTGTCTGTGTTTCTGCTGGTTTTTCTCCCAACTGAGGAGCTGTTCTCAATTACTTCATTGAAAAACACTCCATTTGACTAAACGGTTTGCTGACATTTTTAAAATAGTTTTGCTAAATAAAAAGTTATTAAAAAGCTCTGATTATGCAAATTGTTTTCAATTAATGCTTCAATTAAGTCATTGAAAGCAGTTCCTTAGTTGGTACAAAAACCAGCAGAGACACAGACAGACAGACAGTGGGGTCCCCATGACCAGGGTTGAGAAACACTGTTTTAAGCGACTCAAGCAAACTGACTTGTAGTTTATGACATCACAGAAACCCTCAACGGAATTCTTTTCCAGTAAGCCAATTAAATGAGTAATAATAATAAGAATAAGAGTAAATTATAAAATGCATTGAAATAGAGATTATATTGAGCGAATGGCATCTTCTCGCTGGTATACATTATAAACTACATTCAAATATAAAGTCACATGAAGTCAGACCCCAGGCAATTCTATGACAAACATCAGCCCGCTTCGCATACAGTATTTACATGATGAGATATGCTGGTGAGGTCACCTGTCTCATTGATGCAATGTTGCAGATATTTTGTCTTTTATGCAAATTCTTGCAAACAATTATGATAACAGAGTTCACTTCAGAGCCCCATTCCTGTATAAATACGGTTGCTTCTCTGCTCTGACTTCACCGACTTGAACAGCCCGAGACCAGCAGACAAGATGAAGACTCTGGTGCTAATTTCCGCCCTGGCTTTCCTCTGCAGCTGTGAGTACAATCCTACCATCTCTTTCTATATTCTTTCAAAGAATTGCACATTGATCCAAGATGTTTCTGCAGGGTAGCTCTGCTGCTGCTGTACCCTTGAGCAAGCAAGCAAGCAAGCAGGGACTTTACCTAGATTGCTCCAGTACCATCATGCGCTATTAATGGTACTATAATGCAACAGCCTACTGTAGCACCACCATGGGAATCCTACGGGACTTTATTAGATTTCTAAAAGTAGTTTCACAACCGTGGTATCTATAATGTAATCCAACACTGTACCATCATGTTCCTATTTCTTTTACTATGGTAGTACTATTTCAATGCAGTTTCCATTATAGTGTTTACTGTATAAAAACTACAGTTAATATGATATCTTTACCTATAGTTTTAGCACTATAGTAGTTTAGTATTGCTGTTTCTCTTCTACAAAAGGCCTTTGATTTGTACTTTTGTGACTAGTGTGAGTGTGACCTGTAGGAATGTGTTGTCGAACTCTCCAGAACAGTGCTGACACGTTTTCTTGCTTTGTTTCAGCTGTGGAGACGTTTTTTTTCGTAGCTCCGAATAAGCTACCGACCTTGAATATAGCAGATTATTTTAGAGGCAAAAGAGAAGCTGGCAATGAACCCGCAGTGCTGCCTGAGGGAAGAGGTACGTCATTTAAAGTGTTTAAATCTACAGCAGACCTGCATTCCACACAGACCCCAAATCTGTTGATTAAAGAGCTATACAAAATACTACTGCAGATATCCAGTTCCAGTTATGAGCAGGATCAGATAGGAGTGCTAGAAGTGCAGTAGAGGAACAGCCGCTATACAAAATACTACTGCAGATATCCAGTTCCAGTTATGAGCAGGATCAGATAGGAGAGCTGGAAGTGCAGTAGAGGAGCAGCCGCTATACAAAATACTACTGCAGATATCCAGTTCCAGTGCAGGTGAATTCAAATACAGGATTTATATTCAGATCTAACTAGGAGCAATAGCAGGGAGCAGCAAGGCAGGAGGCAGATAAGTGGGAGTTAATGAACATGCAAGTTTGGGTGTCATGTAGTCCAGAGAGGTAGAGCTGTGAGGTTTCACAGGTGCTGTCTGAACAGGTGTATAATTTAAACTTTATTTTTTACATATTCAAACAAAGTGTTTAGTTTTTAAACACTTAATAGTGTTTAAATTGTAACCACTGCGCCGTGTTTAGAAAATAAGCATAAAGATGTTTTTATTGACTGTTATTACTGTGTGTGTGTGTGTGTGTGTGTGTGTGTGTGTGTCTGTGTGTGTGTGTCTGTGTGTGTGTGTGTGTCTGTGTGTGTGTGTGTGTGTGTGTGTGTCCGTGTGTGTGTGTGTGTCTGTGTGTGTGTGTGTGTCTCTGTGTGTCTGTGTGTGTGTGTGTGTCTGTCTGTGTGTGTGTCTCTGTGTGTGTGTGTGTCTGTGTGTGTGTGTCTGTGTCTGTGTGTGTGTGTGTGTCTCTGTGTGTGTGTGTGTGTGTGTGTGTGTGTGTGTGTGTGTGTGTGTGTGTGTGTCTGGCAAATTAACAAATAAGGTAAGAACATTTGAAATAAATAAACTTAAGAATTTTTGTTTTGTTTTGTTTAAGACTATCTTCGTTTGGTGGATTTTCCATTTTGAAAACACGAAAATAATTATAAAAAATATGCATATGAATTTGTAGTGCAGTTTTTCTCCACATAGCCCTCACAGCTCTTTGTATTTCTTTTCATCTGCGTCAAAAGGTCCCATTATCCTGATTCTTCCTCCAGTCGCACAGGGTGAAGGTACGTCTTTTAAAGTGTCCGGGTTTTTGTTCTTTTTTTTAAATGCAGTTCTCAGTCAACACATGTTGCTCCAGCTGTTTCAGTGACATCATCCCTGCAACTGTAACATTCTTCATTGTGAACATTTTGACAAACAGCAGCAACGTGGCTTCAGCGAGGCAGGCGACTCCATCAGTAGAAATGTAAATATTTTCTAGGAAGCGGGCAGATCCTTGTAACAGACTTGCCTGGGGTCTGACTTCATGTGACTTTGTATTTGAATGTAGTTTATAATGTTTACGTTTTTGCGTCTGCTAAGAAATAAATAATAATAATACCAGCCAGAAGAGGCCATTCGCTCCATATAATCTCCTCTACTTAAATGCATTTTATAATGTATCAGTGTTATTCTTCTATTTCAAGCTTGTGGTGTTTTGTTTTTTTTTCAGGAGAAGGCGCGCAGTAGAGGAGGAGAATCGCTCGCCTGTTTAAAAGCAGAGGCTTCTTGTTGGAACTGCAATTCCTCTAATGTAGTCTAGAAACAAATAAAATAGGAAACATCTTCCCTCTCTGTGTCTCTGCTTCTTATTCTGTGGAATTCAGCAGGGCTGGGGGCGGGGCCTGTTCCACTGGTTATGCACACAGACACACAGCACAGACACACTGACACACATACAGTACAGACACACAGCACAGACACACTGACACACATACAGTACAGACACACAGCACAGACACACTGACACACATACAGCACAGACACACAGCACAGACACACTGACACACATACAGTACAGACACACAGCAGAGACACACTGACCCACATACAGTACAGACACACACCCAGTACAGACACACAGCACAGACACACTGACACACACACAGTACAGACACACAGCACAGACACACTGACACACATACAGTACAGACACACAGCACAGACACACTGACACACATACAGTACAGACACACAGCACAGACATACTGACACACACACAGCACAGACACACTGACACACATACAGTACAGACACACAGCACAGACACACTGACACACATACAGTACAGACACACAGCAGACACACTGACACACACACAATACACACACACAATACAGACAGTACAGACACATACACACACACAAAGACACACAATACACACACACACAGTACAGACACACAGACACGTCTATATTACTAAGTGGGAACTATGATTCTCCACCAACCAAGTGGGGGACCATAGATTCCCAACATTTCCATGAAGCGACACAGACATAGAAAATTATGTTTTAAGCTGTATGTTGATAATATTTGTGCAAATATTTTTAAAAAAAAAAAAAATCAGCCAAGTGGGGACTTGAACCACATCTACCCTATAAAGTGGGGACCTGCCCAGACTGCAGTGGGACTGTGTCTGAGCCTGCAGCCACTCAGAGCCCTGCTCTTCACACCCATTGGGTTTCTTACAATTAGCATTTAGCAGGTTTAAAGTCCTGCATTCTAGATAACTATCCTTGGAACTGATTAGAACATTTACAAATGGCAGTTTCTTAAGGGTTTTTTTTGTAATTGTTCAATTGTAACTAGAAGATTATTTCTAAGATTTTAATCATACTAAATATCTGAATGTGTACCAAATATTCTTATAATTTTTAATAAATAAATGATAATTATTACTATAAATATACAGTATAACTTTTAAATATATTAATAGAACTATGTCCCGATATACAAAATAACATATTCAAATGTATAAATAGCATTTACAAAATCGTGCGTCATTCTGTCCTATCCATGTAGGAACTCCATTACAATCTACAAAGAATTATGAACCCAATAAGGCATGGAACTAACACTACTATCACAAAATCATTATTTCTCTAATTAGCAGCTTTCCTTTATTAATTAACAAGGCTGATTAATACAATATTTACACACACACTGGTGTGTGAGAGTTGCTCTGCACCATCTAAGTGGGGACTCGCGTCGTTCTGTACCATCTAAGTGGAGACTCGCGTCGTTCTGTACCATCTAAGTGGGGACTCGCGTCGTTCTGTACCATCTAAGTGGGGACTCGCGTCGTTCTGCACCATCTAAGTGGGGACTTGCGTCGTTCTGTACCATCTAAGTGGGGACTCGCGTCGTTCTGTACCATCTAAGTGGGGACTCGCGTCGTTCTGTACCATCTAAGTGGGGACTCGCGTCGTTCTGTACCATCTAAGTGGGGACTCGCGTCGTTCTGTACCATCTAAGTGGGGACTCGCGTCGTTCTGCACCATCTAAGTGGGGACTCGCGTCGTTCTGCACCATCTAAGTGGGGACTATATTGTAAGTATATAAAGGTTTATGAATCTGCCAGCAACTCACAGACAACTCGCAGGCGTCCGGCCGCCACAGGAGTTGCTGATGCGCGGTGAGACAAGGATTACCCTGCCGAACTAAGCCCTCCCAACCCAGACGGCGCTCAGCTAATTGTGCGCCACCCTCTCGCGACTCCCGGCCACGGTTGCATATAACATAGCCTGGATTCGAACCAGCGATCTCCAGGGGCCGGTCTTTCAAAATTTTTAATCCAGACAAAATGAATCTGGATTTTGTAATGGACATCTTTTCAAAGCTTTTAAGCCAGTCTTTAATTATCTCCTATTTATTTTAAAGAGGTAAACCACCTGTTCATTTTACAAAACTAGAACCACACAGCTGAGTGATACACTGTATTTCAAGCCCTCTTCAGCACTCTCAGTGTGTTTAGTTTTTCATGTTGTAACATTAACATGGTGTTTTGTCCTTTTTAAAATCAATAGCAGTTAATTAAAGGCTGGAGGAAGCGCTTTGATAACGCGTCCCCTCGAGTCTCACAGAGCAGCGCACTCCTTGGCGTGTCTCATTGCTGGTGACTCTTCTGCTGCTGTGGACGCGGCTCTGTTGCCTGGTTTAGTTCGCAGCGCAGTCTGAGGAAGATTCTAAATCTGTGCCGCTGGACAGCAGGGAGGAATACTGTCCTGGATAAAGAATAGGAGACAAGAATACAGTTTAAGAGAAACGAAATAAAAGCATGGGGTAGAAATAGCAGAGGTTACTGACTGGAAGTTTACTCGTAAAGAATGACCTTTCTGCGACCCTGTGCTGTATTTACCAAAAACAAGTTCACACGCCCTGAACCTGCAAGACTAGCGAAGAGAAAGCTATGAAACTGCGAGCATGCCTGCGCCATTGTGGATCTGTTTGTGACAACGGCGCTCAACTTGAATTAACCTGATACACTTCTAAAAAACATTATCAGGGGTATCGCGTTAGTGTTTGAACATCTTGTTCTGAAGAAAAGGACGGGAAATAACAATATCGGTACAAAACACAGAGTAAATATCTGCAAAAAACTCTCTGCATCGGCGCTGCTGCCTCCAGACACAGCGTCCCGGGTGATAAAAGGCTGTACCAACTCCGGCATGGTGGAGGGGGTTACCTGAATTAAAATTGTATTCACTGGAAAAACTAGAGCTACAAACAGCTCGGCTCGTTTACGGTGTTACAATTGAAAGTGTGGTTTATTTTTAATTAAAAGGTCTCCGATATGACAATTATATTTGCGGTCCAATTAGATGAATTGTCAGACCGCGCTGATCGGTTTGTATTTTGTGATTGGTATATTCCTCGTCCTGTGGGAGACAGACCCGTTCAGACACTGAGGGAGAGCAGAGAGGAGGTGAGAGAGTCTGCATGGAGCTCTACAATGTGTTTATAAACTACAGAGCGCTGTTATATTGTATTATTTTGAAAGGTCCGGGTTGTAGTGTGGTAGGAGCGCGTTGTTTTATCCGTTCAGACACTGAGGGAGAGCAGAGAGGAGGTGAGAGAGTCTGCATGGAGCTCTACAATGTGTTTATAAACTACAGAGCGCTGTTATATTGTATTATTTTGAAAGGTCCGGGTTGTAGTGTGGTAGGAGCGCGTTGTTTTACCCGTTCAGACACTGAGGGAGAGCAGAGAGGAGGTGAGAGAGTCTGCATGGAGCTCTACAATGTGTTTATAAACTACAGAGCGCTGTTATATTGTATTATTTTGAAAGGTCCGGGTTGTAGTGTGGTAGGAGCGCGTTGTTTTATCCGTTCAGACACTGAGGGAGAGCAGAGAGGAGGTGAGAGAGTCTGCATGGAGCTCTACAATGTGTTTATAAACTACAGAGCGCTGTTATATTGTATTATTTTGAAAGGTCCGGGTTGTAGTGTGGTAGGAGCGCGTTGTTTTATCCGTTCAGACACTGAGGGAGAGCAGAGAGGAGGTGAGAGAGTCTGCATGGAGCTCTACAATGTGTTTATAAACTACAGAGCGCTGTTATATTGTATTATTTTGAAAGGTCCGGGTTGTAGTGTGGTAGGAGCGCGTTGTTTTATCCGTTCAGACACTGAGGGAGAGCAGAGAGGAGGTGAGAGAGTCTGCATGGAGCTCTACAATGTGTTTATAAACTACAGAGCGCTGTTATATTGTATTATTTTGAAAGGTCCGGGTTGTAGTGTGGTAGGAGCGCGTTGTTTTATCCGTTCAGACACTGAGGGAGAGCAGAGAGGAGGTGAGAGAGTCTGCATGGAGCTCTACAATGTGTTTATAAACTACAGAGCGCTGTTATATTGTATTATTTTGAAAGGTCCGGGTTGTAGTGTGGTAGGAGCGCGTTGTTTTTGTGTGTGTGTGTGTTGTATTTGTGAAGCGGCGTGTCTGTGTCAGCGCGTTTGTTTTTATTCATATCTCCTCAGTTGCAGTCTCCGTGCCGCGGGCTCAGCGCTGACAAACTGAGCTTGAAAGCGGGTAAATATTGTGTTTGGCGATCTGGGTATTTTTTTTGTCGTAGATGTTTATTTTCTATTCCTGAGACAGTGTGGAAGTTAGAGCCTAGATCTAATCGGAAATCAGAAGCGGGGATCGGGAATTTTTAAAATAATTATCATTTCAGTGACTGGAGAGTGCATTCAATTGTACCGTAATGATTGTAACAGGAGCGCTTTCCTAAACGTCAATACTGTGCGGATCCCATTGGTTTACACTTACCTGAACACGCATGGGAAACTGGCTTCCTATCCTTTTTAATATGTTTGAAATCATTTTAAAATATACTTTCAATTTAGTGTATCGTTCTTGCCTTTACTAGTTTTATTCTGCTGGTATCATTTAAAACATTGAGGGGACCTCAGTTCCAAACTCGTGCTGTGGAGCGTCACACAGGGTTTTTAATATTGCTACCTGAAAGAAACACGTTTGTATGGTAAGCACATATTTTTATTTTGATACAGGCAGGGCATGAAGTTAAGGCAATGTTGCCTTCGTTGGGGGGTGAAGATTCAGGGGACCAAGGCAATTTTAGGGGTTAAAAAGGCAAAATATCAGTCCATCCCAAGGCACCAAGGCGATTTCATACTCCTTCATAAAACACCAACAAATAAATACAGAGAGCCTTTTATGTTGATGAATTGTTAATTGAAACAAACACAAATCAATGTTTTCTGTCCATTGTAAAAATAAAATGGTATAAAAATCCAATTTAAAACAAACTTTCCTGATTG
The DNA here is from genome assembly GCF_902713425.1 of Acipenser ruthenus. Classification (NCBI taxonomy): domain Eukaryota; kingdom Metazoa; phylum Chordata; class Actinopteri; order Acipenseriformes; family Acipenseridae; genus Acipenser; species Acipenser ruthenus. Next base: position 9,031,521 of record NC_081231.1, on the reverse strand, counting down.
AAAAAATACGACAGGTACTTTTGGTAAAAAAAAAAAAAAAAAAAATAGTCCAGGTATTTTTACCAAACTCAGTCACACACCACTGGCTAACACATAGATCAGATTAGACTATTAGGTTTTCAGGCAAACTGGCTGAAGACTTACTCATGGCTGGAGTTTAATAACGATAGTGGTCAAATGGGTTGTTCGGACTACAGTGTAGTTTACTAACCGCTGTTACAAACCCTGTACAAACAGCGCGGCTTTGGGAAGAAAAGAAACTCGAAATAAACTTGGCCAGGCAATGGAGAGTGCTCTGCATCACAATGATGAACAGCTGGAGGTACACAATGGAGAGTGCTCTGCATCACAATGATGAACAGCTGGAGGTACACAATGGAGAGTGCTCTGCATCACAATGATGAACAGCTGGAGGTACACAATGGTACATGTTTACATTTGAGAGGCTTTTATATAGCTTCACAGTTCTGGAAATTTACAGTTGCAAAGGATTTTCACTTTTGTTATGGTGTATTGCAGGACACTCGATTCAGAGGGAGAAAAGCTGTGCTGTTTTTAAGCACACACATTCTAACCCCTTTCATGAAAGCACACGTTTACTAGTTAAAAAACAGATAAGGTAGTGAGAATGTATTACTCACAAATAAACGAAAACAAATGGATCTGCGTCTCAAGATTGTGTTTCGTTCACTATTATGTTATCTCTCCTACTCGTTTCATAACACAGGGAGCTGCTGCTTGAACCATGGCAGAGCTACTGGCTCAGTTTTTTTTCATGTAAGAATTTGAGCAAAACTAATAATTATCTACTGTGAGATTAAGAGTGTCAAAGGGGTTAGAGACACAGAACGACCAGGAACTACAATTCCCAACAACGGGGCAAACACACCTTGCATGACGGGTAACAGCGGTAGCTTTAAAAAGCTGCGGGAATCAGCTAGAGGGGGAGGGAGAACAGGTGCACACACGAGCCGTGGGACGGGAGAGTACCTAACCAAGACGAAAGTGGCAGCTGCATTGGGAGCGAGATTGGGATATTAACCAGTGGTAACCCAAGGGAATACAATTTTAGCACTTGTTTCTAAAACGGTACAGCGTAGTGGGGCATTACATTGAAGCAACCTTGCGGACTACCATTGTCACCAGTCGGAGACAACCATTATTTCTACAGCGGGACAGTGCACGGTGGTTTTACCTTGAAAACAACACGGCGGACTACAGGCTTCCCTGCATCGGAGCAACGCAGAGAACACGGATTGCTGTAGAGTGAGTACGCTGTGTTGTACTGTTGATATGCTGGGAGCTACTGAAGTATGGGACTTGTGTGTATGCAAACAGAGTGCTTAAAGACTGTATCAAAAGCCCACGAACTGGGCAAGTGATTAACCCAGGAGAACTGTGTCCGGCTGGAAGAGTTGAACGGTGTAAAAAATTACGCAGGGACACAGAAAGGGTGATTTAAATGAAAAACGACTTTATTGTATGTCCGGGGAACAGTGGAACCTGCAACAAAAGAGAGGCGAGAGTTAGAGAACGCTCATTGCTCACTGTTTATCACCTGTATTAATTCTATTCTACACAGCAGTGTTATTACTTACCTTTACGAAAGGTTGGCCGGGTGTTGGGGCCGCACTATACCGCAAACAGGCTTCCGGGGCCGTCGGGATTACAAACCTGTGAGTAGGACGGGGACTACCACAACTCCACAGCGCCATCTGGTGGATGTCCGCGACAACCTGGAAAAGAGAAAGAAGCCACAATACCAAGCCAACACCAAAGAAACTTGGATACAGCAAGCCATTACTTACCTGAGGGTCTCGCTCCATAAAGAAAGTCCTGGACTGTGTTTATTTGAGTTTTGTTATTATTTGTCTTGATAATTGGAACTTCTGTGTGTTCATTTGTGGAATATAAGAGGAAAAGAAAAATCATTAAAACCGAAATCTCCTTGGACCTGGGTCTCTGTCACGTTCTTCTGCACCAAAACAGGCACTACGTACACATCTCATACTTACGTGGACTATACCAGTTCACACTACCTATTGTGTGTTCATTTTTAGCGTTGGTGTTTTGGGGGGAATAACACCAAATTACAAAACAGCAACTGAAATTGAAATGTCTATAAACTAGAAGTTACAAGCAACTTGAGGGCTTCAAAGGCATTCTTGTTCCTATCTGTGTTTCATAGTAACCATGACCCTACCTGCACTTTCTAAACAGTTATAAGCCATCTTTGCATTTGACCTTAAGGAGAGGTCAAATGTCAGTCAGAGATGTTTTTGATAGAGCATATGTGGGTTTTTATGTGTTCCATAATAACCATGACCCTATCTGCGCCTTCTAAGGAGTTATAGGCTAGTTTTTCATTTGACCTTATGGAGAGGTCAAAGGTCACAGTCAAATACATTTTTTGATGGAGCATGTTGGGTTCTTGTGTGTGTTGCAAGTTTTGCATTTGAGATTTTGCAAGGTAATATGTGCAAATATGTGCAATTTGACCATAGCTGAAATTTGATTGGCTCACAGCAGCCATGTTTTTTTTTTAATGTAGCGAGTTGCTTTGCACAACCTTGATAGACAACCTCAGGGAAAAAGTCGTTTGAATATTTCTGACAAATCCAATATGGCTGCCAGACCATGTGACCAATCGACTTGTGTTGAACAAATCTAAATATAGGCCATAAGTGTAGTATGTGCCCCAAGTTTCACATCTGTACCATAAGAGGTTTTGGAGAAGATTTTGTTAAATTGGCCAATATTCACGAAAGATCCAATATGGCTGCCAAACCATGTGACCTATGACTTTGTTTTCTCTCTGACACAATTACCCAAAGGCCTCTACCGCCACTCTATGAAGATTGACGAGTCTACAACATTGTACCTTAAATCAATACTGCAATATGTGCAAATTGGCCATAGCTGAAATTTGATTGGCTCATGACGGCCATGTTTTTCTATGTAGCGACTTGCTTGTAACAAAATTAATACTACAACCAATAGTAGAAGGGCAATTCCAGGATAAAGTGGCCATGGCCATGAAAACAACAAGCTGCATTTATCCAAAACGTATCTTCCTGTATTTTTACTAAAGGGTGTATATATGTGCATGCGGTATTGTTGTTGTTCAGTTTGTGCCTTTTCTTCACTTTACAGACATTTAAAGTTACTTAAAAAAAAAACACATTCTGAAGTCTGACTTCCCTTCATTTTAGGTATCAATGGTAGGATACATGTTTTAGTCACACATTTGTAAATATGTCACATTTTGACTCTATGGGAATGTAATACCAAGTTACTAATATTATTTTTTCTTGGGATAAACTAAAATATTTTACAGTGATTCAAAATAATGGTGTTTAAATAAAACCAAATGTCACATCCATAACATTTCCTTGGTAGAGTTTTTCCTTGGTCGCTCATTTTAATGGGGATTAAAGTGTTTTCTGTCATCTGCTGATCTTACATTTTTCTGTTCATGTTAACACTCCTCCTTAGCATGTGTAGTGTACATGTGCTGAAAGCATGTGTACACTACACGCAAGGGTTACTTTGAAATGTTCTGTAATTTTCATTGATTTAAGATCGCCCAAATACAGGTACCTTTAAACTGCAGTTACATCATGTTAGTTCAGTCATTTCATTCAAAGCACTTGGATTTTACTTTGCATTTTGCATCGCGTTATTATAATAATTCAGGACGCACTTCAAGAATTTTTTTTTATTTCTGTTCCAGTTTACGTGTTTTTAGTTAATAATAGGGGTGCTCTGATAATTGGTAGCCTACAGGCATGGCACCGATATAAGGAAAAAAACACAATTGGCTATCGGCAGACATGATTGAATTTCTTCTAGCACAGAATTTAATGTTTGGTTATTAATGCAATAACACTGACACACTCATTTTCCCAGTGCTGTGTAACGTTTGATCATCCTGCAGTATATGAATCTTAAAAGAGTGGTGTTTTGGATTTTTTTTTTTAATATTTGAAGGCAACAATAGGATAGCGAGTTGTGTGCAGCAGAACAGACTTGATGCTACATTAAATCCAACGATGAAATGCGAGTTGAATATTATTCTGATGCTTATTTTTTATTTTTTTTTTAAATAGGTTGAATCCTAAATAACATTGAAGGTTTAAAATTATTATTATTGTTATTTGTAATCGTGTATCTTGCTCAATCTCATTGGGTGCGGGTGTATTCGGAGGCATTTTGAAGCTGTAATTGATTACGGTGCCTTCTTGTTTAGTAGCTAATTCAAGTTTGACTGAATTATGTAAGCAGATATTTTCATGACATCTTTTTGTTTTGATGAAGTGAACAGTTGAAGCTGTGCTGCATTTTTAAGCACTGTGTGCTTACAATAAGAATGTAATGACTGCTGTTGTAGTTGTCTTTTATTATTTGCTGTTTGAGCCCGGCGAGAGAGCCGGTCTTGTAATCTGTAGTCGTGGGGATGGGGTTAAAACCCCTTCCCTATAACTCTCATGGGAATGTGGCTGGAGCCTTCATAAGGTAATTTATTAATAGGTAATTAAGGCTCCAGCCACGAATATAAAAGACCCACTCTTGGCTCAGAGGGGGTTGGATGTTCAGAGGAGGAACGAGGGCGAGAGGAGCGAGAGAGAATTAAAAAAACAAACATATACAGGATCAGTGAAGGCATTTGCCCGGCTGACCTGTGTTGGCAGAAGCATCCTACCTGCTTCTGGCCTGACGTCATCACACACGCCATCCTGTCACAGTAGGTGATTGATTTATTTTTATTTCCCGAATAAGCAGTGTGAGCTGGTGAAAGTGGCAAGTCCTATTTTACAGCTATTTTACTTTCATTAGTTACACTATCATCTCGCTTCATTCTCCCATCATCTCCCCTTTCTCCACCTTACAGCTGGCTCAGTCTCATTTTGAGGGTGCATCTTCATTGATAAACTTTCCGCCTGCCTTGTTTTATGCTATAGGGGCAGCAGTGTGGAGTAGTGGTTAGGGCTCTGGACTCTTGACCGGAGGAGTTCTACAGGTGCTGTCCTTGAGCAAGGAACTTCACCTAGATTGCTCCAGTAAAAACCCAACTGTATAAATGGGTAATTGTATGTAAAAATAATGTGATATCTTGTAACAATTGTAAGTCGCCCTGGATAAGGGCGTCTGCTAAGAAATAAATAATAATAAATAATAATAATATAGGCAGGCAGCTGTAAGGAGTGAAACCACTGGGACTAAAATATAGCAGCAGCATTACTGCGGCACTTCATGACTGTCAGTACATTCTTATCAACGCTGATTTTTTTGCCATAAAATGTCTGCTGTAAATAAAGTAATTTTTGTAGTAGAGTGGAAAAAAGAAGAAAGAGACGAGTGTCCTACTAAAAATAACACATCTGCAATAATTGTAATCTTGATGGCATGCAGAAAATACCTTAACAGATGTGGCAAAGAATTAACAAAGTTAAGTGAAACAACATAAGTTGAGATTTTTTGTGCATTTTCATATTAACATTAAACTGCATGAATTTCACTTTGCATGTCCTGCTTAAAGGGTACATAAGGACCTTTTTACTTTATTTATTTTTTACATTTTGACCACTTTTTTAAACTTTTAAATTGCATTCCCTGCCTCAAGATAGCTTCCCATGTACTCACATGGACCTTTCAGAACTACATTTCCCACCATCCTCCTGCTCACATATGTAACTGAGATAGATTTACCAGTGAGCAGGAGCATGATGGGAAATGTAGTTCTGAGAGGTCCATGCGGATACATACACACACCTTATGTAAACAGTTGTAACAACACATGGGAACATGAAACACAATAAAATAAAAAGGTCCTTATGTACCCTTTAACATCAGTAGCAGTTTTCTGTTATGACCCCCTGATTGTTAATATTATCATGGTTCTTGTGTTTAGACACTAAACAGCTTTTGTTTAAAGAGTGCATCCTTGTTTATCTTAAACAAACGTGTTTTGCAGTGATGTATTTGCAAGTAACATTAATATCTCAAATCTGTCATACTTCAATTTTGACAAATGAAAAATGTTGGATTAACTGGGTCAAAGTAAACTAGACTAGTATTCACATACAGTTAAACATCGCAAATCTGAGCATCAATAAATTGGGCGGCAGTGTGGAGTAGTGGTTAGGGGCTCTGGACTCTTGTCCGGAGGGTCGTGGGTTCAATCCCCAGTTGGGGACACTGCTGCTGTACCCTTGAGCAAGGTACTTTACCTAGATTGCTCCAGTAAAAAACCCAACTGTATAAATGGGTAATTGTATGTAAAAATAATGTGATATCTTGTAACAACTGTAAGTCGCCCTGGATAAGGGCGTCTGCTAAGAAATAAATAATAATATTAATAATTTCCCAGCACGGTACTGTCACTGCAGAACTCTGCCTGCCGATCTGAATCAAAGCATTCTGCAAAACACGCCTGCAGCAGGCAGAACTAACTTTGTTGCTGGTATTTAATAAATTGTTCCTATTTTCGAAGATGCTGCTCCTCTAGGCGTTTGGATTGAGATGTTTTACTGTGTTCTATAGTTTGTGTATCTTTTTGTAAATAACCCCAACATTTCATTTCAACCTTGTGGGATAAGCCATTACAAAGAAACATTATCAAGAATAATGTCTACATATAAGTGTGTTACTGAGTTCTGAAAATGTGCTCACATTGATTTCATTTCCTGCAAAGGGTGAAAGCGCTATTGTAATATTTCTGTAAGTTTCAGTAGTTGGACGTGTACAAAAGTAGCTGACAGCAGTTACATGGACGTTAAAATCATGATATAATAATACATTGTATTGCTCGGGAACTTACAAATAAATGACCTTCCTGCTTGAAAAATCATATTGTTGGATGGGAAAATGTTTATTTGCATGTAAATCATTATATTATGTGAAGAAGTTTTAGGTTACCAATAATCGGTATAATAATTAATAGTAGAAGATGCTGAACTGGAAATGCTGCCAATCCCTCGGAGTAGATTTTCTACGGAAGGTTCCCAGCCTAGAATAAAGAAAAGGAGACTCTCGCTCTCTAAACTAGGAGGGCTATCCTTGCCTGTTCTTGAGAAATGTTATTTAGCTGCAAGGCTATATTCGGTGCAATACCGGATTTTCAAAAGTGTTAATGCTGGATGTACCCACATGAAACCATTTGGAAAACAATCTATTTACTCCTAACTGGTGCCAAAAAAGAGCCTCTAGAAATCATTCATATATGAACGATGATGTCATGGTGATGGTAGACGCCCATTTTAAGCCTTTTAAACAACCATTGGTTGCTTACCAAATGACTGACATCCCCAAAGGCTCCAAACAAAAGTAAAGTTCGATAGACAGAAAGCTAGATGAGTGAGTTGTTGTTTTTTTCTTTTTTTGTCTGTCAGGAGATTCGGTGATCACAAGTACAAGCTTACCAGAAATCATACTAAATCATCCAAAATGTTTATAAACCCAAAGATAAATCGACAAAATATTAACTGTAGTGAAATATTCATAGGATAAACATCAGAGATGACTGTCCAATCAAAATGCATGTCAGTAAAGCCCCAGGCCATTAGAAATACCTTTTATTATGAGGTGCAGCATTTCAGTATCTTAGGTTTCGGTAGTACGCACCCGTCAAACAATTTGGTGAAAATGATCCTGATACACAAGCTGAAAGTCACGTTCTGTCAGTCAGACCTCAGACAGGTAGAATGTTCACCGGAGCGGAAGGGTTAAAAGCAGCAGGAGATGGTGCCTCCCTCCCGCGTCAGTGCAGGGGTGGTAGCGGTTAGCTGAGCATAATAAAATAATTGGCCATTCCAAATTAATAATAAAAATAATTGGCAACGACTAAATTTATTTAAAAAAAAAGACGTAAAGCACAGGTCTATAGTCGTTTTTTCTCTGGAAAAAGCAGAGAAAACCATTCAATGGCTGAGTGAGACCGATAGAAGCCGAGAAAAAGGGGCAGATCTGAGCAGTACACATAGCCCCGGCACCACAGAGATAACATCCAGCGCTCAAAGAATATCACTGACATTTGCAGAGCTTTTTGAGATCTTATAATAATAAAATAATGACTTGGATCGCATTATTGAGGAATTTGGTGATATGAGGAATTTTATCAGTAGGCATGACTATGAAGAGGTATGTGGAAAATAAAGCAAACACGGGGTGGGGCGGTGCTGGAGATGCAGTACTGAGTGTCCTGTTGATATGCAGTGCCTTTTAAACCCGTTTTACTGTGAAAAAATACTTTTAAGCAGCGCGTCTAAAATAAACTGCGTGTGTGAAAATAAATTGGACCTGACACGCCTGAGACACACTGAATAAATGGACCGCAAAGGGTTAAACACTTCTGCCTCTGTGTTCAGGCAGGGGTAATGTCTTCAGCAAGGGCTGGTCGATATGATGTTATTGGGCACACTCTGCAGTTCAGTGGGTATGCGCATGCATACGGGGCCACAGCCAGCCTAGGTCTGTGCTCAAGCGTAAACGGGGGCTCAAATGAGAAGAATCTTTGAATCTGATCAAACCTAAGCCAGTTCAGATCTGAGTTAAGTGTAAAAACACCAATAGAGAACTGATCGTAATACTTCATTTCATTTCTGTTTTCAGGACTGCCCTATCTTGGTGAAAGCCAAAGAACAAATATGGAGTCTGTTTACATTAAACAGGAGGTGGTTCAGGAATTGGTACCTAACTGCATTAAACAGGAGATGCCTGAACTGGAGCCCGTCCACATTAAAGAAGGGACTGAACTAGAGCCTGTCCACACTAAAGAAGAAGAGACTGAACTAGAGCCTGTCCACATTAAAGAGGAAGAGACTGAACTGGAGCCTGTCCACATTAAAGAAGGGACTGAACTAGAGCCTGTCCACACTAAAGAAGAGACTGAACTAGAGCCTGTCCACACTAAAGAAGAAGAGACTGAACTAGAGCCTGTCCACACTAAAGAAGAAGAGACTGAACTAGAGCCTGTCCACATTAAAGAAGAAGAGACTGAACTAGAGCATGTCCACATTAAAGAAGAAGAGACTGAACTGGAGCCTGTCCACATTAAAGAAGAAGAGACTGAACTGGAGCCTGTCCACATTAAAGAAGAGACTGAACTGGAGCCTGTCCACATTAAAGAAGAGACTGAACTGGAGCCTGTCCACATGAAAGAAGAGACTGAACTGGATCCTCTCTACATTGAAGAGGAGCCTATTGGCTTGTTGCTTAAAGGTTCAGAAAACATATCCCGGCCAAAGATATCACATCAATGTAGTGGATATGGGAAGAGCTTCAGTCAGTCAGGAACCCTAAAAACACACCAGCGAATTCACACTGGAGAGAAGCCATATCACTGTTTTGAATGTGGGGTGAGCTTCACTGTGTCAGGAAGCCTAAAAACACACCAGCGAATTCACACTGGAGAGAAGCCGAATCACTGTACTGAATGTGGGAAGAGCTTCGTTCAGTTAGGTGACCTAAAAAGACACCAGCGAATTCACACTGGAGAGAAGCCATATCACTGTACTGACTGTGGGGAGAGCTTCAGACAGATTGGAAGCCTAAAAAGACACCAGCGAATTCACACTGGAGAAAAGCCTTGTCGCTGTACTGAATGTGGAAAGAGCTTCAGTGAATTGGGACACCTAAAATCTCACCAGCGAATTCATACTGGAGAGAAGCCATATCACTGTAATGAATGTGGGCAGAGCTTCAATCAGTTAGGAGTCCTAAAAAGACACCAGCGAATTCACACTGGAGAGAAGCCATATTACTGTACTGCATGCGGGAAGAGCTTCCGTCAGTCAGGAGACCTAAAAGCACATCAGCGAATTCACTCTGGAGAGAAGCTGTATCCCTGTACTGAATGTGGGGAACGCTTTAGTAGGTTTAGAGACCTTAAAAGACACCAGCAAATTCACACTGGAGAGAAGCCGTATCACAGTACTGAATGTGGTAAGAATTTCAGTCAGTTAGGAAGCCTACATATACACAAGCGAAATAACACTGGAGCCAGCCTCCCTCACAATCCCTCACCTCTCCACCCTGCTTGTTTGAATGTGTGGATAGCTGTCTGATTCTCTGATTAATGCTCTCTCTCTCTCTCTCTCTCTCTCTCTCTCTCTCTCTCTCTCTCTCTCTCTCTCTCTCTCTCTCTCTCTCTCTCTCTCTCTCTAGTGAATGAAGGGGGTCCCCAGAGTGAGAGCCAGTCTGAATCCAGAGACACAGAGAAGGGGAGCTTGTCAAACTGAAGGAGACAGACCCATTCTTTCAGAATGAACTGGACAGCCCTGGGATTCAGCTCCACTCCTGCCCCTGAATTGGAAATGAATCTCACTCATGCTGTGAGGATTTAGGACAGAGTTACAGGGTCATTCTACTTAGAAGGGACACGTTGGAAATATATGCCAAGCTTTTTCTCTGAACAATTATATGTGTGACATGAACCCAACACATTAACACGAGAACCGCCGGGTTTATGCTACTACCTAGAACCGCCAGCAGTCGTCATTTTGACGGGTATATTTTAAACAGCTTTGATATGAAAATGAAACACAAACTGTCAGACACAACTCAAAAGTTTTATTTATGAACATCATATCTAACATTTGCATAGCAGAAACATTGTATTTAAATGAAAAATAAACATAAAGGCCTTTTTTTAAATTAGTGCATATAATGCATGACGTAAAAACATGAAAAACTATAATAAAATAAACATTTCAAAAGAAGATGTTGTGTAAACAGCTGTAATCTGTTCTATGTACATACGAAATTGTAAAAACTAAGTAATTATTTACAAAAATAACATAAAAGGCTTTATTTTCGAAATGAGTACATATAATGTATGACGTAAAAAAATGAAAAACTAATAATAAACATTTCAAAAGGAGATATTGTGTAAACAGGTGTAAACTGCTATATGTACATACAAAATGGTGAAAACGAAGTAATTATTTACATTATCACATTAGCTTACTGCATAGCACGACTTCAAAAAATGAAAAACAATAATAAAATGAAATGTGCATTCAGGGAAACGTACTTCAAAGTAGCCCCCATATTCGCACAATCCACACAGATGTAACACTTATCAACTTGTTCTGTGCATTTACCACATACTGCTCTTTCACACTGGACACAGACATCAGAAGTTTTATTTTTACTGCATTTAGTTACCTGGCATTGTTTTCTGTTGTGTGTGTCTCTTGATGTGCACTGTATCCAGATTGAGCTGCGTTTCCCTGCCGCTTTGCAGTTTTCTGATTGAAATGTTTCTGCCAAAGCTCTGTGGCTAGCATCATAAGAGGTCTCTCCTACTGATATTTTCCCCGGTGCATTCATTGTACAAAACTAAGGAATTGATGGCTGCCATGTCCAGTACATTGTAAAATACAGCAACAGAAAACCAGTGATTGCTTTCACTGAGTACTACGTTTTGAGCAGATGGTGGAAATGCTCTTCTTTGTTTACTGTTGCAACCAACTGTTTTGCTAATTACAGTGAAATAATCTTTGCACAGGTAGGGGTAGGGGTAGGGTCCGCTGCCAACCAAAACTTGATCCCAAACGTGACAGGTTTGTTTGTGCAGCAACACCGTGCTTTTGTCAGAAACAGCTGCTTGTCCATGTAGTGTTTTATGTTTAGCTTGAAACGGGCAACGCTGTTTTCAATGAAGTCGTTCCAAATTTCTGATGCCAAGGCAAATATATCTGTAGCTGCACTCAAATCAAAACGCAAAAATAAAGATTTCTCGAAAAATTCTTGTAATAGTAATATTATAAGACAGCAGACTATATATGCTCACGTAGACAGCCAGACAGCAAGGAATTGATATGATTACAATAGAGATTTGGATAACGCATATCTAGACGTCAAGAGCAATATCCTATTCAAATACATACTGCTGTAAGCTTAGTGGAGGTACAGATAACAAACTGGCTTGTATACATGTAAAAATAGCGTACTGTAGGTTATATTAACAAAAAAAGCATGTATTGAAACAAGCCGTCAAAATGACTACTTTTGGCGGTTCTAGGTAGAAGTGCTCATAAGTTTTTTATTTTTTGCGATTCTTACTTTCAAACGCCATCAGTATATTTAATACATGTATTTAGGAAAAGTCAAGAACAGACAACCGCGGATCTTTAACACACGCAGAGTAATTTAAATTTTAAAAGTGAAAACCGTCAAAATGACTACTGTGGCGGTTCTAGTGTTAAACAAAGCTGCCAATAACATTTATGATATTTTTAAAATGTAATTTGAGCTATAAATGGCATTACTGTTCCAATGTCAGTGAGTACAGTATACAATACAGAAGTGAATTGTTTAAAAGCACCCAAAACTAAGAATATCTTCATGGGTGTGGCAGCAGTGTGTGCTTCATCTAACTAGTATGGCCTCTAAGCTCTTGCACCAGTGCAGACACACGCTGAAGCAACCTTGTGTTTTTTGTTTTTATTTTAGGTTGTGCAAACTTTGGAGCAAAAGCTGTTTTGGTTTTGCATGAATTTGAATGAATGAATCTGCTTTGCTGAGTGTTTAAATACCGAGAAACCCCAAGCTTGTTGTCTACTGGAGCCCTGCTTCAGTGCCATGGGATTGAAATACAATGTGTAGATTGTTGTATATCCAATTATTGTGACAGACCACAATATTAGAGCTGTATAAATATAATACTGTAAAACATGAAAGGTTAGCAAGCAAACCATTTTCACTAATGTTACTTTTGTTACAAATCTGCAGAACCTACATGCAGCAACATTGCCATCATTACTACATTCATAGTTTATACAGTTTGAATAATTGATCTAAACAATCTGCAGAATGAAGTTGCCTCAGACTGTTTGACAGTAACAGAGCTGGTGCTTTTGTGGAATCACCATTAGCTGCTTATTCCTTTTGGGCAAAATATGGCCTGCTTGTTTCTATTTTTTATTAGTATGCTATTATTAGAGTGACGCAGGGTCTTCTGGTTTTCATTCCAACTTAAACTCTCAATTAACATAATTGATCTAATTATTTGTTCATTGGACATATTTCATATTTTTCAAGGTCTTTTACAGTTGATGATTTAAAAAAAATGCACTTGATTCAAGGTACACAACCTATGAAACATTTTGAGACCTGGAGAGAAGTGTTAAATGTGTCCAGTTAATCAAATCATTAGACCAATTAAGTGATTGAGAGCTCGGGTGGAACTAAACCAGAAGACACTGCGGCCCTCCAGGAACTGAGTTTGACAGCCCTGTCCTGAGGCAAGCTTTGCGATTTAGAAAGGATTTCATTGACATTTTGAGTTCCTGTATGTTTTCCAGTATCTGGTATATAAAGGGTACATTATGGTGTTTCCATTACCTCTGTATGTAAAAGGTTTGTCATTGTTTAAACTGTTAATGATTCCTGAGATACAGATCTGCAGTGGAACTGAACAAACACAAGGGAGACATTGAAAAATACAAGCTTGCCAAAGAGGGAGATGCTGCATCTGTATCATGGAATTCCTTTGCTAGTGTATCATGATGTAAGCCCTGGAGTGTGGGCTCAGTCTTCTCTGCTGCCTGCTTGTTCTCAGTGTGTGAGTTCAGCTGCATTTCCAGTGTCCTGAGCTGGGCTTTGAACCCACTGGGGACGCAGCTGAGAACAAGCCAGACCCACGACTCAGGGATAAAATAACAAGATTAGAAAGCTTATATGTAGAACTCTTTTTTATTGATTTGAAAATTAGACATTTTGAAATCTAACAAATGCTGTACTGGTATTATGGCTTCTGGTAGACTTTTGTGATATAATTGTGTAGTTTCTTTGATTACATGAAGGTAAATAAAAGATTTAAATTATGTTGATGTGTTTTTTTTTTAATGGATTGGGGTGTGACTTGAAGAGCCTGAACTGTCCCAGTGTCCATGGGGTCATACTGCACATGAAAGACTCCTTTTTGAAATACACTGACAGCAGACTGTGGATCCAAACCAACATACAAATGCACCCTGTGCACTTAGACTGATAACCCTGTTTCCAGAGTCAGACAAGAGCGTTCTGGGCATCTCATTAAAGGGGAGATACAGACGTGCTCAAATTTGTTGGTACCCTTACAGCTCATTGAAATAATGCTTCATTCCTCCTGAAAAGTGATGAAATTAAAAGCTATTTTATCATGTATACTTGCATGCCTTTGGTATGTCATAGAATAAAGCAAAGAAGCTGTGAAAATAGATGAATTATTGCTTATTCTACAAAGATATTCTAAAATGGCCTGGACACATTTGTTGGTACCCCTTAGAAAAGATAATAAATAATTGGATTATAGTGATATTTCAAACTAATTAGTTTCTTTAATTAGTATCACACATGTCTCCAATCTTGTAATCAGTCATTCAACCTATTTAAATGGAGAAAAGTAGTCACTGTGCTGTTTGGTATCATTGTGTGCACCACACTAAACATGGACCAGAGAAAGCAAAGGAGAGAGTTGTCTGAGGAGATCAGAAAGAAAATAATAGACAAGCATGGTAAAGGTAAAGGCTACAAGACCATCTCCAAGCAGCTTGATGTTCCTGTGACAACAGTTGCAAATATTATTAAGAAGTTTAAGGTCCATGGATCTGTAGCCAACCTCCCTGGGCGCGGCCGCAAGAGGAAAATCAACCCCAGAGTGAACAGAAGGATAGTGCGAATGGTAGAAAAAGAACCAAGGATAACTGCAAAAGAGATACAAGCTGAACTCCAAGGTGAAGGTACGTCAGTTTCTGATCGCACCATCCGTCACTTTTTGAGCGAAAGTGGGTTCCATGGAAGAAGACCCAGGAGGACTCCACTTTTGAAAGAAAAACATAAAGCCAGACTGGAATTTGCTAAAATGCATATTGACAAGCCACAATCCTTCTGGAAGAATGTCCTTTGGACAGATGAGTCAAAACTGGAGCTTTTTGGCAAGTCACATCAGCTCTATGTTCACAGATGAAAAAATGAAGCTTTCAAAGAAAAGAACACCATACCTACAGTGAAACATGGAGGAGGCTTGGTTATGTTTTGGGGCTGCTTTGCTGCGCCTGGCACAGTGTGCCTTGAATCTGTGCAGGGCACAATGAAATCTCAAGACTATCAAAGCATTCTGGAGTGAAACGTACTGCCCACTGTCAGAAAGCTCTGTCTCAGTCGCAGGTCATGGGTCCTCCAACAGGATAATGACCCAAAACACACAGCTAAAAGCACCCAAGAATGGATAAGAACAAAACATTGGAGTATTCTGAAGTGGCCTTCTATGAGTCCTGATCTGAATCCTATCGCACATCTATGGAAAGATGTGCGATACCCCTTAGGAGGAAGGACAGCGTTACAATGACATAAACAGAACCAGATGTTGTATGTGGTTTTCTTTCCGAGTTAGACCTTGAGAAAAATGGTCACCACAGTTGTTATTATTGAGGTGTACTTGCTGCTCGCTGTGTGTATGCCCACAGGTAAGTATGCTGGAACTGGCTCCCTCTGCTGGGGCACGGCATGCACACAGGTAAGTTTACAGGAACTGGCTCCCTCTGCTGGAGCATGGCGAGCACACAGGTAAGTTTACAGGATCTGGCTCCCTCTGCTGGAGCATGGCAAGCACACAGGTAAGTTTACAGGATCTGGCTCCCTCTGCTGGAGCACGGCGAAACAGTACAATAGCTGCTGCAATCGTAGAAGAACTGTATCCCAGGAAAGTAAACTGGAGTGCATTGACACAGTATGATAGCTCCTGCTATCGTGACAAACTGTATCTCAGGTAAGTAAACTGGAGTGCGTTGACACAGTATGATAGCTCCTGCTATCGTGACAAACTGTATCTCAGGTAAGTAAACTGGAGTGCGTTGAAACAACACGTTAGCTCCTGAAATCATGCTGAACTCTATTCCATGAAAATAGTTGGAGTGAGCTGAAACAATACGATAGCTGCAGCAATCGTGAAACGGTGGTAACAACAGTACTAAATTCTGGTGTGTATTAAAACAATAAACAGAGTCCTAAAACTTTGTCCCGTTGTGTGTGTATTGTGTTGTCCAGTTCCACACAGTACACAATCCCAAAATAAACGTTTATAAAGCCTGTCTGACTGTCTGGGTGTTTTGTTTGCAGAGTCCTTCCCAGCACACCATAACAAAACTAAACCTGTCCCGACTCTAAACTGTATCAAATGCGACAGCCACGCCAGAACCAAAGATGGGCTCTGTGCACTATTTAATACGCAGAGATTATACTCACTCTCTGCTACAGCTAAAAATAAACTGCGATGTCTTCACAACAATAAACAGTAATTCCATTAATGCACTGTAAACAACAAATAAATTATACTTGGTCTAACACAAGAAACTTACTTTTCACGAAGCGTGAAAATAACTAGAACTCTTCAGACACCTAGAAACCTTTTCACACTGTGATTTCAGAAGACTGAGGATCTCTCTGGTGGTGTATACCCCACTGCCACCCACCACGAGTGATCTGCTGGCTTCCTTATATCACAGCAGACTCCTCCCAAAATTCATTAACCCCAGGGTTTCTGGGGAACATAGTTTTTGAAGCCAGACAGCCATTTCTTAAAGGGCCTACGCCCTATTATCACAATTATTTATATATATATATATATATATATATATATATATATATATATATATATATATATATATATATATATATCAGTCAGTCAAGTCAGTCGAATGAAATCCAGCGACAGGAAGCAAACCACAGTTCGCAGGATATCAGCACCCCTGTCATAGATGTGAGGAGGACTTGCATGGACACAGTTAGTGATGAACCTAATGATCCTTGTGAACCAGGTCAGACAAACCAGCATAAGAGAGAAAAGAACCTCAACGGGCACAAGCCTGGAGTTAAATGGCCAAGAGCTTGTGAGAAAACTGCATGGGACACAGTAAACACAGATCTCTGCGTTGCATTGGAAAGATTAAGTGGAACAGTTGAAAAGAAGCTGGATAAATTTGGGGACATCATCTACGCATATGGAAGTGAGAGGTTTGGAGTTGAAAAAAGGAAGGAAAAAGTACAAACTATTCCTGGAAAGTCTAGACGGCAGCAAGAGATTGAACGCTTAGTTAGAGAAAGGAGACAGCTGAGGAACCAATGGAGAAGAACAGAACAAAGTCAGAAGGAGGGACTCAATCTCTTACAAAGGGTCATAAAAGATAAGCTTGCAACATTGCGCAGAGCTGAGCGCCTACGGAAACGCTACAAAAAGAAGGAGCGTGCAAGAGCTAACTTTTATAAAGACCCATTCAAATTTGTAAAGAAGTTATTCACCAGTGAGAAGAATGGCACACTAAAAGCATCTAAGGTTGAGCTGGAGAGATATTTGGAGGAAACACATACAGATTCAAAAAGGCAGGAGCCTATGTCAATTCCGTCAGACATCCCACCTATCAATCCACCAGAATACCAAATGGAGGACTGTGCACCTAAGTGGAAAGAAGTAGAGCGAGCTGTGAAAAAAGCAAGGGCTTCATCATCTCCAGGGCCTAATGGAGTTCCGTACAGAGTGTACAAGAGTGCTTCAGGAGTTCTACGAATTCTGTGGAAATTGATGAAAGTGGCATGGGAAAAACAGGTTGTACCAAGAGCATGGCGCCGAGCAGGTGGAGTCTTTATACCTAAAGAAAAAGATTCTACAAGCATCAGTCAGTTTCGTCCCATTTCCCTATTAAACGTAGAAGGCAAGATTTTCTTCAGCATTATTGCTCAGAGATTGTCAGCTTACCTATTAAAGAACTGCTTCATTGACACTTCAATACAAAAAGCGGGCATTCCAGGTTTCCCAGGTTGCTTAGAACACATCAATGTGATCTGGCAACAAATTCAATCAGCTAAAAAGGAGAGGAAGGAGCTCCATGTGACATTCCTGGATTTGGCTAATGCATATGGTTCAGTGCCACATGAACTACTTTGGGCAGCATTTGATTTTTTCAGTGTACCGATGACAATAACAAATTTAGTGAAAGCCAATTTTGAAGATTTGCAATTCAGTTTTTCAACTTCAGAATTCAGCACTACATGGCAATGCCTAGAGGTTGGAATAATGGCAGGATGCACCATTTCTCCACTGGCTTTTACCATGGCAATGGAAGTAATCATTAGGGCATCAAAATGGGTAGTAGGAGGAGAGCGCTTGGCTTCTGGAATGCGACTACCACCAATTCGAGCATACATGGATGACATGACAACCATGACTACAACAGTAGCCTGCACTAATCGATTATTGGGCAAATTAACCAATAACATTGAATGGGCACGAATGCAATTCAAGCCCACTAAATCAAGGAGCATCTCTATAATTAAAGGCAAAGTAGTAGATAAAACATTCTTCATTAATGGTGAGGCAATACCAACAGTGTCTGAGAAGCCAGTGAAGAGTCTTGGGAGATGGTACGACGGGGATCTAAAGGACACAGTTCGTGTGGGAGAAGTTAGACAACAAGCAGTGGAAGGGTTGAAGAGCATAGACAGCTGCGCTCTATCAGGTAAACTAAAACTCTGGTGCTTTCAGTTTGGTCTACTGCCGAGGTTGCTGTGGCCACTGACTGTGTACGAAGTTTCTTTGACAACAGTAGAGAAGCTGGAAGCTTTAATCAGTTCATACATCAGGAAATGGTTGGGAGTTCCACGCTGCCTCAGCAGAGTGGGACTTTATGGTAAAGGAATACTGCAGCTACCAGTCTCTGCTCTAACCGAGGAGTTTAAGTGCGCCAAGGTCAGACTGGAAATGACTTTAGTAGAGTCACGCGATAAATGCGTAAGGGAGGCAGCACCTGTGTTGAAAACTGGAAGAAAGTGGGCGGCAAAGAAAGCTGTGGAAGATGCAAAGGCTGCCCTTCGAATTGGTGATATCATGGGGCAAGTTCAGCATGGAAGAGGGGCTCTTGGTTTCAGTTCACCTCCTGCTACATGGCACAAGGCGGCCCCAGCTCAAAGGAGGAAGCTGGTAGTCAACGAGGTGCAAAAGCAGGAGGAGAGGATGAGGTGTATAAAGGCCATTTCCCAGGCCAAGCAGGGAGAATGGATGAGATGGGAGAGTGTGGAACAACGCAAGATTGGCTGGAAAGACCTATGGTCAATGGAACAGAGCAGGATCAGTTTCCTCATCAGGTCAACATATGATGTTCTCCCATCACCACAGAACCTAAACCTCTGGGTAGGAGAGGATCCCTCATGTCCTTTGTGTTCATCACCTGCAACATTAAGGCACATTTTGACAGGATGTAAGGTGGCTCTTAGCCAAGGACGGTTTACTTGGCGCCATGACCAGGTGCTGCGATGTTTGGCCTTAGCATTGGAAGACAAGCGTAACATGACCAATAAGTTGTCACCTGTTCCATCAAAACATTACACACAAAAGACAACATTCCTCCGCCCAGGAGAGCAACCACCAAGAAAAGGTGTTAAAACCAATTCTCGTCCAGGACAACTGGAAGCTGCTAGAGACTGGAAAATGCTGGCAGATGTTGGTCAACGGCTTATTTTTCCACCTGAGATTGCCACCACTAACCTTCGACCAGATATTGTCTTGTGGTCTGGATCAGCACGCCTTGTTCACCTGGTAGAGTTAACAGTGCCATGGGAGGATGCTGTAGATGAGGCATATGAGAGGAAGAAACTGCGGTATGCTCAACTAGCCACTGAAGCGGAACAGCGAGGATGGAGAGTTCGGGTTTACCCAGTGGAAGTGGGTTGTCGAGGATTTGTGGCACACTCTACAACCCGGTTTCTCAGAGACGTCGGATTCAGTGGCCAAGAGTTGCGTCGCACAGTGAAGAACTTATCTGAAGCAGCAGAGAGGAGCAGCAACTGGCTGTGGTTGAGACGGAAAGATTCTGGCTGGGGACAGGTAAGTAAGCTAGGCTGAGTTGAGTGAAGGACGGAGGGGGGTGATGCTGGGACGCCAGAATCACCGTCGAGCCCTCTTGAGGTGTCGTGGGCTAGTCGACGAAACACTGAGGATGGAAGGTGCCCACTTGAAAACCCCAGAGATGTACCCTACTTAGCTCAATCCAGACGGTTGTCATGCTGATGCGCTGGGGAGGCCGCACTTTGGTTGATCCCCGGAGCCAGCATCGCAGCCGTTGTGTGTGCTGATGCGCCAGGGAGGCAAAATAAGCTGATCCCTGGAGCCAGCATTACACTTCAGCCATTAACACCAGACAGAAGGATATCTACATCATCATATGGAAGGAAACGTAAATGGATGGAGACACATATGGATCACATTAGTTTACTGTAAAGCTACGTCTTAGTTGGTGCTTATCTTGGCGAGAGCCGAGTTCAAATCAGCATGAAGTTTTAACATCTACTCTCGTGTAATGGAAATCATATATATATATATATATATATATATATATATATATATATATATATATATAATGTATGTTTAAGGAGCCCAAATCAATCACCAAAGCTTACTTTAGTACTCATAATAGGCAAAATGAAACTCAACACATATAAATGATTAGGTTTATTAAGGCTCACAAAAGTAAGACGAATATAAAAGAAATCACGGTACCAGAATTAGAAGTAAACAGGAGTAAACATTTGCAGTAATACAGCATTAACTGACAGCCCTATTAAGCTGTAATCTAGAGTTACTTCAAAACTTGTAGATACATTCAAATCAATGTTTAAACGGTTCAGACATTTGTAATTGTTGTTTTAAAATGCACAAAATATCACCTGTTCAGTTTAAGTCTTATCTTGTTTCAATTATTAATTAAAGTATAATTGTTTGTATTTTTAAATCTAAATGTCAGAAATGTGTAAACAGTAAGAGGCAATGCAATTTAGCAAAACCAAACTATTAAAAAAACTGTTTCCAGAATTAAAACAGTATCCAGTCAGTATTCAAAATTACAGACGCTATATATATAGCAGTGTGGAGTAGTGGTTAGGGCTCTGGACTCTTGACCGGAGGGTCGTGGGTTCAATCCCCGGTGGAGGACACTGCTGCTGTACCCTTGAGCAAGGTACTTTACCTAAATTGCTCCAGTAAAAACCCAACTGTATAAATGGGTAATTGTATGTAAAAATAATGTGATATCTTGTAACAATTGTAAGTCGCCCTGGATAAGGGCGTCTGCTAAGAAATAGATAATAATAATTATATATATATATATATATATATATATATACACATACAGTATGTGTGTAATACTGTACAGTATGTGTTTTTGTGTATGTGTGGCTATGTAAATGTATGTGTGTACAGTACGTATGTTTATAGAACATGAAAAAAGGTAGCCAAATCGAGTTCACAAGCAACTGAAGACAGGCTTTGTCCGCCTTAATACTTTTTCAGTATTTTCATTTTCTGCTCTAAATCAATCTTCTTTCGCTTACGAACTGGTCCTGCACTCTTGCTATCACGTGGTCGCTTTCCAGTCATGATTTGAATGACATAATAGAGTGAAATAAAAGAAATACAGTATCACTGAAATAACACAATGCCGGGAGTATACGATCGGAAACAATAAGAACACGAGACTGAGAGGCTGTGAGAGCGCAAAGCCTTCCTTTGTAGGACTTGACGTGCCTCACAGGTACTGAATAAACTGACCGCAAAGGGTTAAGAGTGATACACGAAACAGTCTTTAAGGTTTCTCTCCTCTGAATTCGCTGGTGTTTTTGAAGGGCTTGTTTAAGACGGAAACTCTTCCTACAGTTAGAGCAGACACAGTTTCTTTCCTGTATGAGTTTGTAGGTGTGAAACAAGGCTGTCTGACCAACTGAAACTCTTCCCACAGTCAGAGCAGTGATACGGTTTCTCTCCTGTGTGAGTTCGCTGGTGTCCTTTTAGGCTTCCTAAGTGACTGAAACTCCTCCCACAGTCAGAGCAGTGATACGGTTTTTCTCCTGTGTGAGTTCGCTGGTGTCCTTTTAGGCTTCCTAACTGACTGAAACTCCTCCCACAGTCAGAGCAGTGAAATGGTTTCTCTCCTGTGTGAACTCGCTGGTGTTCTTTTAGGCTTCCTAACTGTCTGAAACTCTTCCCACAGTCAGAGCAGTGATACGGTTTCTCTCCTGTGTGAGTTCGCTGGTGTGACACAAGGCTGCCTGACCGACTGAAATTCTTCCCACAGTCAGAGCAGTGATACGGTTTCTCTCCTGTGTGAGTTCGCTGGTGTGAAACAAGACTGTCTGACCGACTGAAACTCTTCCCACAGTCAGAGCAGTGATACGGTTTCTCTCCTGTGTGAGTTCGCTGGTGTAAAACAAGGCTGTTTGACTGACTGAAACTCTTCCCACAATCAGAGCAGTGATATGGTTTCTCTCCTGTATGAATTCGCTCATGTAAAACAAGGCTGCTTAACTGACTGAAACTCTTCCCACAGTCAAAGCAGTGATACGGTTTCTCTCCTGTGTGAATTCGCTGGTGTTGTTTTAGGTTTCTAAAATGATTGAAACTCTTCCCACAGTCAGTGCAGCAATACGGTTTCTCGCCTGTGTGAGTTCGCTGGGTTTTGTTTAAATGCCCTAACTGCGTGAAACCTTTACCACAGTCAGGATATTCTCCACCGTCTGCCCTCGCTTTAGCTGCTGGACTGGAACCTGGAAAACATGAACAGGAAAGAAAGTAAGAGGGGCTGCTTGTAGGCTTAAGGTTGGTTCATAATTCAGACTCCAACATAATTTGTCAAGGGTCTCTGACCCTGTGTGACAGGTCGGAATTACGTCACACACACTCTTGCGACATGCGTCTTTTTTGGAAAGTCGTACAGCCTTTTCCCATGCGTCTGCGACCTGAAATCGTATGGGGTCTGCGCCGGATGTATCACATTCATCTGCAGTGATGTATGAACCAACTCTTAGGGCATGTGCAGGGCCAGATTAACACATAGGCAAACTAGATATACAGATAAAACTTGACTTCACTGACGTTCAAATCGAGGCATGCATCTCAAAATCAAATTGTCCTGAAGGGTGTTATGCAGATTTCTGTAACCCATAGAATTATGTATCCCCTGTGCAGATGCAGTTTCTCAAAGATCGCTGGACGTGCACGCGTGATATTTCTGTGCCCGAGCCCCACTGTGTTGTCAAGCACTGCCATGGAGTTCAACAATGGTGGAGGAGTGGATTAAAGCATATGAATTTCAGCTGTGGGGGCTTGCACTGGGTTACACCAGCTTAAAGTTAAAAACTTGAGTAAATATCGTTCCACATCCCCATGTGTTGCTACAACTGTTTAAATAACGTACCGCAATGCTAACATCATGACAACTTTTTACACATAACTTTAAAGTATGTTTCAAAGGTCTTTTCAAAATGCCCACCCTAGTGCACTGATAGCGTCAGGATTATTGACAACATTGTCAGGTAACACAGCAATAGCGATCCATGGTGTGGTACGGAACAGAAAAACCAGAGCACTTAAGGTTTTTTGTTAGGGGTGGGAATTTTGAATAAGATATTCGAATATACCAAGAATAAAAGTTTCGAATACTCAACCTCTAACTAGATGGTAACTTTACAAGTTAAGTTGTGTCTCCCTGTGGAGGAGTGTCCCGCCCCTATTTATTATTATTTGTATTTGTTTGCGGCGCGGATAAAAGCGTCGTGTCTTTTCTTATTGTTTTATAATTTAAAACCCTGTGAGGATGCGTGGCTGATCAGCTACTGATTATTTAACTAGCTGACAGTCACGCATCCTTACCAAACGCGTGCAGACTGTGGCCGAATGGTAATAAGATAATTAACAGCTAGTTAACCCCTCGGCCAGAGTATAAGAACCGGCAGCTGTGCTTGCTGCAGGGTTTGGGTGTACAGAGAGGAGGTACGGGGAGATAGAGAGGAGACAGAAAATAACAATTGTTAAAACGTGCTGGATTAGCCAGCACAACACTTACTTGTTTGTCTGTTTATTCGTTTGGCCCTCGTGCCCTTTGTTTTGTTGTTTGGTTAAATCTGTTGTTTTTGTTTATTTAGTTAATAAAAATCAGCTGAACACCGTTGCGTTCAGTTTCACCCACCCATCCATTGTTTTGATTCAGTTACTTCCTGGTCCTTGACGTCACCACACCTCACACTGCAATGGTGCTATAATTTGAAATTTCTCAAAAGTTCTATGACAGTTAATTCAACAGTGGGAAGTAGCCTACTGAAAACAGCTGTACCTCTTGATTGGTAGACGCCATTGCTGTTTTGATTTCATATTTGAATAGCTGAGAAGTAGAGGAAGATTCCATATACTTCCATATACTCTAACTTTTTGTCTTGTTGGGAAAGTGGTCAAAGTAGCTGATTTGTGTCAAAAGTTACATCGTTTACAGTAAATAGAATGTTGGAAGTCTGGGAGTTTTTAAACAATGGGGAGCTTTAGAATGTTGAAAAAAGTCCCATTAAAGTGAATGAAGATGGACAAAATGGACAAAAAGCTTAATAGTTTAAAAAGTATAAAAGATATCAAAAAGTTGTACACAAGCACACTATTCCAGACCGGTCTACACGTTTTAAAGTTTGAATGGCGTTTGTAGCTTAAACGGTGTAAGAGGAGTAGCGTGCCGAAGAAGAAGAAGAAGAAGAAGAAGAAGAAGAAGAAGAAGAAGCATGTTGAAGATTTAAAGTGGAGACTCTTGCTTTGCAAGCCCCTCTAATTACTAATAACAGTGACAGGTCCTTAGAAAGTATTAACAGCAACCACACACAGGGACGCTGTGGCAAAGTGGGTAAGTGAGTGCAGGTGAAGGCAATGCAGCAGTGCAGAAGAAAACAGACAGACAATTATATCCAGGTGCAAGAAAACAGACACACAATTATATCCAGGTGCAAGAAAACAGACAGACACAATTATATCCAGGTGCAAGGGTGTGTGTTGGTTTCACAATGTCCAGAGGCTGCCGGCAATCAGCTGTAAATAATACTGTTGTAAAGCGATACAGTAACATGTATCACTTCAATTAGAATCCCCGGGTTTGACCCGTAACAAAAAGTCCCGTTCTTTTAACACCCACACGTAACACACAACACAGACACAGTTCTTTAGTGAGTGATTTTAGTGCTCGTGGTGTGTAATACAATTTGTTGTGGTGAGGGAAGTGCTGGTGTCCGGGTTTGATGTTGGCCTGCGGCTACAGCTCCGGACAGTGTTAGTAGTCTTAGAAACAAACAAACAGTTTACTAGACAAACGAACAAACACAACACTCACGTTTCTCAGTCACCGGTTCTCTTTTTTGGTTTGTTTCTAATCATTTACAAAGGAACAGATTACTTTCACTACGTCCTCTATTTATACCGTCCCTCGTGACCCCTTGGTTTCAGTCGAGATGCCTCACATCTCCTCTGCACACAGTAAAAGATGCACTGCTTGCTTGTTTCAGTCGAGACGCCTCACATCCCCACTGCACACAGTAAAAGATGCACTGCTTGCTTGCTTGTTTCAGTCGAGAAGCCTCACATCCCCACTGCACACAGTAAAAGAAGCACTGCTTGCTTGTTTCAGTCGATACGCCTCACATCCCCACTGCACACAGTAAAAGATGCACTGCTTGCTTGTTTCAGTCGAGACGCCTCACATCCCCACTCCACACAGTAAAAGATGCACTGCTTGCTTGTTTCAGTCGAGACGCCTCACATCCCCACTGCACACAGTAAAAGATGCACTGCTTGCTTGTTTCAGTCGAGACGCCTCACATCTCCACTGCGCACAGTAAAAGATGCACTGCTTGCTTGTTTCAGTCGAGACGCCTCACATCCCCACTGCGCACAATAAAAGATGCACTGCTTGCTTGTTTCAGTCGAGACGCCTCACATCCCCACTGCACACAGTAAAAGATGCACTGCTTGCTTGTTTCAGTCGAGACGCCTCACATCCCCACTGCGCACAGTAAAAGATGCACTGCTTGCTTGTTTCAGTCGAGACGCCTCACATCTCCACTGCGCACAGTAAAAGATGCACTGCTTGCTTGTTTCAGTCGAGACGCCTCACATCCCCACTGCGCACAGTAAAAGATGCACTGCTTGCTTGTTTCAGTCGAGACGCCTCACATCCCCACTGCGCACAGTAAAAGATGCACTGCTTGCTTGTTTCAGTCGAGACGCCTCACATACCCACTGCGCACAGTAAAAGATGCACTGCTTGCTTGTTTCAGTCGAGACGCCTCACATCCCCACTGCACACAGTAAAAGATGCACTGCTTGCTTGTTTCAGTCGAGACGCCTCACATCCCCACTGCGCACAGTAAAAGATGCACTGCTTGCTTGTTTCAGTCGAGACGCCCCACATCCCCACTGCACACAGTAAAAGATGCACTGCTTGCTTGCATGTTTCAGTCGAGACGCCTCACATCCCCACTGCGCACAGTAAAATATGCACTGCTTCCTTGTTTCAGTCGAGACGCCTCACATCCCCGCTGCACACAGTAAAAGATGCACTGCTTGCTTGTTTCAGTCGAGACGCCTCACATCCCCACTGCACACAGTAAAAGATGCACTGCTTGCTTGTTTCAGTCGAGACGCCTCACATCCCCACTGCGCACAGTAAAATATGCACTGCTTGCTTGTTTCAGTCGTGACGCCTCACACCGCCACTGCACACAGTAAAAGATGCACTGCTTGCTTGTTTCAGTCGTGACGCCTCACACCGCCACTGCACACAGTAAAAGATGCACTGCTTGCTTGTTTCAGTCGAGATGCCTCACATCCCCACTGCACACAGTAAAAGATGCACTGCTTGCTTGCTTGTTTCAGTTGAGACGCCTCACATCCCCACTGCGCACAGTAAAAGATGCACTGCTTGCTTGCGTGTTTCAGTCGAGACGCCTCACATCCCCACTGCACACAGTAAAAGATGCACTGCTTGCTTGCGTGTTTCAGTCGAGACGCCTCACATCCCCACTGCGCACAGTAAAATATGCACTGCTTGCTTGCTTGTTTCAGTCGAGACGCCTCACATCCCCACTGCACACAGTAAAAGATGCACTGCTTGCTTGCGTGTTTCAGTCGAGACGCCTCACATCCCCACTGCGCACAGTAAAATATGCACTGCTTGCTTGTTTCAGTTGAGACGCCTCACACCGCCAATGCACACAGTAAAAGATGCACTGCTTGCTTGTTTCAGTCGAGACGCCTCACATCCCCACTGCACACAGTAAAAGATGCACTGCTTGCTTGCTTGTTTCAGTCGAGACGCCTCACATCCCCACTGCACACAGTAAAAGATGCACTGCTTGCTTGTTTCAGTCGAGACGCCTCACATCCCCACTGCACACAGTAAAAGATGCACTGCTTGCTTGCGTGTTTCAGTCGAGACGCCTCACATCTCCACTGCACACAGTAAAAGATGCACTGCTTGCTTGTTTCAGTTGAGACGCCTCACATCTCCACTGCACACAGTAAAAGATGCACTGCTTGCTTGTTTCAGTCGAGACGCCTCACATCCCCACTGCACACAGTAAAAGATGCACTGCTTGCTTGCTTGTTTCAGTCGAGACGCCTCACATCTCCACTGCGCACAGTAAAAGATGCACTGCTTGCTTGTTTTTTGCCACATTCTGTGTTTTCTTCCAAAGTAGCAGATGGGTGCTGGCATTTTAGATGACTGAGAATGTACTTGTTGATTTACAATACGAAATGCTTGTGCTGCAGAGATTACATTGCACGATGATCTTGTTTAACTTTTTTCAAAATACTTCCAAGTATTGCATTTTTTTTTAAAGATGCTATTTTCACTGCTCATGCACTCCCTTAGCCAATAGCAGAGCTAGGTAATGAAGAGCCCCGCCTCCTGTCAGTTATCAGTGAGGTGACAATTGTAGTGGCTGATCACTTTTAACTTGCTCCTCTGTCAAAATACCATGCCAAGCTTTTTCAGATGTAGTTCGCTCATTTTTCCATTTGTTTTAGAAATTAACGAGCACTCGAAACTTGATCACACTGTTTCGAGGAGTAATTTCATTTAGAATACTCGATTATTCAGACTCACCTCTGTTTTATGGATCTCTCTTCCTGCAGCGATTTAGAGCACAGATCTCAAACCTCAGTGCACTAGAGCAGACATTTCTAAAAGAGCTTTGCAACAGACTAAAGTCATGTGTTAAAAGTTGTCTGGAAGTGAAGAATGAAAAGAAATGACAGGTACGTTATTTAAACAGTTGTAGCAACACGTGGGGACGTGGAACACTATATTTTTCAGAACCCCAGATACATACTCTTTATAGCCTTTACTTTATGTGTAAAAGCAAAGTCAGTAAAGACTGACGCTGGTGAAACCGAGCCCTGGGATCAAAATCTGCCCTCAGAGTTCTCCTGTAATGTTTTGGGTCTATTTCCTCTAAAACACCCTACAATTATTATTTTTCAATAGCATTACGTTTAGGGGTGTTAATCATTTAAAATTTAAATGGTTAAACGTTAGCAAAGTGTTAAATGTTGGTGTATAGTGATTGGTACACGGGATATAAATGGGTCTGTGTAGCATGTGTGATAAAATGTATATTTGTATTTAGCCACGAGGGTTGCACATCACTTCACGTGCTGATTAAAATGTAATACTATGTGAGCATGGGGAAGGACACGTAATTAATCCATGTGCAGTTGTACCGAGATTCTAATTGAATGATTGATTAGCAATCGAGTCTCGGTACAACTGCATAAAAGACGCACACTCTCACTCAGTCGGGGTTGGGTGTACAGAGGAGGTACGGGGAGATAGAGAGGAGACAGAAGCTAAAAATAACAATTGCTATTGGTTCAGCACGATACTTGTTTGTCCGTTTCGTCCCGTTTGTGCTTGTTTACTGTTTTGTTTGGCCCTTGTGCCCGTTTGTTTTGTGTGTGTGTTTTGTTCATTATTATTTAATAAAGAAACCGAGCGCTTTCGCGTCTCGGTTTTAACCCGCAGCTGCTGTGTGTCTGTTTCTGGTCTGTGACGTCACCACACCTCACCACTGCAAGCCATCCTGCCACAGTTGTCCATTTCCTACCTTTGTCACGTGACATCATTGTCACTGGATATTCACCTCGCAATTTCCAGCATGCTTTTGCTCTCATGACTATCAATGCTATCTTCGGGAGATCTAAATAACCGAAGCGCTGTCTGGGCACATTGTGATATAAAGGGAGACTGTGCTCTGCAGAGCTTAGTTACAGCAGCAGTACAGGAACAATGTTAAAATATATGAAAATATATCTACTGGTTCTGGATCTAGTGAGGAGGAGGTGGAGCCCAGGCAAACAACAATGCAAGTGCATGGCTGGTAGTGCAGGAAACGTGATAAAACTCGGGCTGAAAACACAATACCATGGTTGATTACTGAGACGATCGCAACTGATTCAACAAGTTCATGTGTTTTGTTGATCCAGATTACAGAAGGCTGTGCTGATCGTTTCTTTTTTTCTTTTTAGTTTGCACTCTCTATAGCGACGGAGATGCTGGTTTAGTTTGCAGCTGCTATTCTGGGACTGAGACTCGAGATGTTTAATACGTTTTTTTAAAGAAGAGAGAAGATTGCTTCCATTTTGTCAAAAGTACAAACTATTGCCATGTCAAGTCACCTCTCTGGTTTGAGTCAATTCGAGTCATTCTGACAGATCGAGACAGTTTAATTTAATCAGATTCATTTTACAGGAGATTAGCAATCTACAAGGAAAAAGAAATGAGATTTGCAATTACAAATACAAACTTGAGATGCACAATAATTTGGTCATACTTGCCCCACTGATGTTCAGTCCCTTCTCTCTGCCACACGCATCACTCATGGCAATTGTGCCAACAATGTATTGTTTTGAATGATTGCTGCAGGAATGTCTTGGATCTTTGATTCAAGAGATTCAATGCTTTGTTATACTTGTGGAACATATTGGATTACTTCAGATTGAATAATCTTCATGTATCCCCGAGCTACAGAAACTGTCCCCCTGCCCCCTCCTCCCACTTTTGAAACTAAAGTTTTGCCTCTGCTAGCAGCACAGCGACGTCACGAAGGCCTAAACAACCGCTGGCAGCACTATCGATTGTAGACGCCCCCTCTCGTGTGACTGACAATGTTCAAACATGAAGTTTAAAAAGATCAACTGCCAAACTGCTAATTTACGACTGAATGCAAGAATTGACCAATTAACTTACAAATTAATTTATAAATTTAAGAATTAACTTTTTAATTGACAAATTAATTAATTTAAGAATTACCTTTTTAATGTTTTCCCTTATAATGCTCCATAGAACACAAAACAGTTGTAGTGAGCGCTAGGTCCCGTCCTTCACCACAGAAACACAAGACGAAAACGTAAACCTTAAAAGCTGATTTATTATTATTATTATTATTATTATTATTATTTATTTCTTAGCAGACGCCCTTATCCAGGGCGACTTACAATTGTTACAAGATATCACATTATTTTTTACATACAATTACCCATTTATACAGTTGGGTTTTTACTGAAGCAATCTAGGTAAAGTACCTTGCTCAAGGGTACAACAGCAGTGTCCCCCACTGGGGATTGAACCCACAACCCTCCGGTCAAGAGTCCAGAGCCCTAACCACTACTCCACACTGCTGCCCAAAGCATTCCAGCAAAACAAAACCACATATTTTGAAAATGTATTTATTCGATTTCCTTGACTTTATTTTTTTATTTTTTGCAGTTGTCTTATTTTATTTACAGCGTTTTGATGTGCTTTACAGATCAAGGTAGCATTTGTTTGAATCCACAAGCTCATGTGGATGTCATGACAGATAATCACCACTACTTGTTAAGAAACATGTTATATTCCTATTATATATATTGATATGTTCTTATATATATTAGGGGTGCAACAATGAATCTATGCATCAATGACCTGTCCTTAGATTTTACCGAGCTTCGATTACATATTGGTGAATCGATGCATGGAATTCGTATCCAGTTTGAAGTCTTGCTGGTTTGCATTAAATCCTTGAGTGTGAGTGTGCTGCTTCGTGTGCTGGTACGGCAGATCAGCGCGTTGCTAGGATACACACTTCAAGCCTTTACATTCGTCTTGGAGAAGACAAATCACAAGCAGGCCTATTGGATGCACGGTTTCTTCATTTAAAAATTAAGAAAAACACTTTTTTTATCTATTAAATCTACCAATTACCTTTTGTTTCAAAGCATGTTGTGTTTGGATTATATGGCAATATTATAGAAAAATAAGCTGAATTTAGTACAATTGTTACATTAGTCACGGTTTGAGAGATTAATTCAAATGCTTTGCTTTTGGATATAAAATGTGAACAGTATTGAAAAGCCATAGTTCAGAAATTACTTCTGTTAAATACAGTATTTTAAATTATTATTACAATGTTAATCTGATGCAGACGCACGCATATTCTTTTCAGTTGTTAAATGTAAGTCCTTTGTATTTTTTGTTTTTTATATAATTGAAGTGTTCTCATTTGAATGCAAGTCATGCCTTTTTGTTTAACTATTATGCACAACACTGTTTTAGTTATTAGAGCGTCTGTTAAAAAAAAAAAAAACTAACGTTTGTTTATTTTGAAAAATAAAACCTCAATGCATGGATAATCATTGATAAATGTCTACACGATACTCAAATATGAAATGAGGGTGCCGACTGCACCTCTACTTAACAGGATCAACTGCATTTTTTAAGGAGAGTTGAAAAGCTGAGGTAAAACACTGAACAATCAGAAGACCTTTTTACAGACATATAGGCTATGCGATCATTTATAGAAAGCTATTTATTTAAAAAGATATAGCACTCTCAATGTTTTTACTTGAACGTTTAAACTATATATTTGTTAAAGTCTAAAAGTCTAAAATAAATGAAACGGAATCAAGCACCCCTAATAACGCTACACATGTACAATAATATCCCTCTATTTAGACACTGAACATTTCTAATGTTATGTACAGTACTTTAGTTCTTCTCCCCTTGGTATAATCAGGTAGGAGTGCCAGTGTGAAAGGGGCGTATATCTGTATCTTAAGCTCACCAGTAGTGAGTCCTATCCTGAACTGGTGTGAGTGGTACAGGAAAAACAAATAACTAGTAATGTAACCCACATGCTCCCTCCCTCCCTCTCTGCCACACTATCACGCAATCTAGAATGACAATGTCACAGCTACTGGGAGTCACTCACCTGCTAGACTGCATTCTGAATGTGACTGCCTGTCTTCCTTTCCACCTCCTTGCATGCTGTTGAGAAAGCCTTCCTCTCCAGCACCTTGCTCTCTCACACAGACTCTCTCCGGCTTAGGGATGTTTGGTTTGAAGTCCTCGGATTCTTCCATCCCTTGGTCCATGTGGTCAAACTCTACTTCAGGGGGCTCCTGTTTAATATGGTTAATTTCCAGCACCTCTTCTTGTTTCACAGGAAGGGGTTCTTCTGTCTGCGGGATCTCCAATTCATTGCGCTCAGCTTTAACCTCAGAGACCTGTGGCTGACTGCTGTCACATTGCATCTCACAGAGCTCCTGTTTAATGGGGAGAGAAGCCAGCCCAGAGATCTCCGCTCTAAAGGGGACAAGTTCAGGTTCAGAGAACTCCTCTTTAATCTGGACAGATTCCATCTCCACACTGTCCATGGCAGCACACGAGATTCTGCTTAGTAACAGCTGAAAAATAAATGCATTTATTTAAATATAGTGCTACTAAGGCCATTCAAGGGACCGACAAAACCTGGCTTTAATAGCAGGGCTGGCTTTACTATTGAAGGGACACAGAATTTCTTGTAATACGTTTATAATCCCAGAGGATTGTATCTGTCTAATCTCAAGAATGATGGATGAAAGTTACTATAGTTCTCTTTTCATTAAATAAGTATGTTTGGTGTTTTATAAAACATTCTCTTAAAGACTGATCAGCAAGGAGTCATTTTGTCCTCAAACCTGGTTGTTAGGAGCTTATTGTTCCTTTTAGGAGGCTGAGTGGTCCAGTGGTTAAAGAAACAGGCTTGTAACCAGGAGGTCCCCGGTTCAAATCCCAGCTCAGCCACTGACTCTGTGTGACCCTGAGCAAGTCACTTCACCTCCTTGTGCTCCGTCTTTCAGGTGAGACGTTGTTGTAAGTGACTCTGCAGCTGA
This sequence comes from Acipenser ruthenus, assembly GCF_902713425.1. Classification (NCBI taxonomy): domain Eukaryota; kingdom Metazoa; phylum Chordata; class Actinopteri; order Acipenseriformes; family Acipenseridae; genus Acipenser; species Acipenser ruthenus. The sequence continues at coordinate 8,998,493 of NC_081231.1, read as the reverse complement.
TGCATAGCTCACACACCGCTTTGTGATGATGGTCCACTATGAAAGGCGCTATAAAACTAAAGATTATTACTATTATTATTATTATTATTATTATTATTATAATCTGTTTCTTGAAGGATCCCAGGGTGTCGCTTCAACAACGTTACTGGGGAGTTGGCTCCAGACTCTCATGATTCTCTGTGTAAAAAAGTGCCTCCTATTTTCTCTTCCAAATAGCCCTTTATCTAATCTCCACACACATACATAATATAATGAGATGTAAGAGAGTAATAAGAATTAAAAATAAATAAATCCCTAGAGAATTGTGTTTATTTATTACCTTAAAATAAGTACTACATAAATAAACAGTGTGTTGTCATGGCAATTGGTGATCAAAGAAACAATAAAGTAAAATAAAATCAATAAATAATAAGGTCATCGCCTTACAGTGATGGCTTTGAAGTCATAATGCATGGCAAGTGTTATTAGGGAATGCTGTGTCGCGTTTTCAAGCGCGTCACTGAGCTGCGCTGCGAGGTTTGGAGACGCGCTTCTCTACAAGCTGCGTGTGACGTCAGAAAGACAGCAGCCAGGAGCAGCCGGCGCGCGCTCCGGGTAACAGAACGAAACCCGTATTGACCCGCGAGACGCTTTCAGAACAATGAGAATCTGTCTGGAAACCCGCGAAGCTGTCAGCCCTGAAACACACAGACTGTGAATGAGAGGATGAGAAGAAAAACAAACGCGCTGACACAGACACGCCGCTTCACAAATACAACACACACACACACACAAAAACAACGCGCTCCTACCACACTACAACCCGGACCTTTCAAAATAATACAATATAACAGCGCTCTGTAGTTTATAAACACATTGTAGAGCTCCATGCAGACTCTCTCACCTCCTCTCTGCTCTCCCTCAGTGTCTGAACGGATAAAACAACGCGCTCCTACCACACTACAACCCGGACCTTTCAAAATAATACAATATAACAGCGCTCTGTAGTTTATAAACACATTGTAGAGCTCCATGCAGACTCTCTCACCTCCTCTCTGCTCTCCCTCAGTGTCTGAACGGATAAAACAACGCGCTCCTACCACACTACAACCCGGACCTTTCAAAATAATACAATATAACAGCGCTCTGTAGTTTATAAACACATTGTAGAGCTCCATGCAGACTCTCTCACCTCCTCTCTGCTCTCCCTCAGTGTCTGAACGGATAAAACAACGCGCTCCTACCACACTACAACCCGGACCTTTCAAAATAATACAATATAACAGCGCTCTGTAGTTTATAAACACATTGTAGAGCTCCATGCAGACTCTCTCACCTCCTCTCTGCTCTCCCTCAGTGTCTGAACGGATAAAACAACGCGCTCCTACCACACTACAACCCGGACCTTTCAAAATAATACAATATAACAGCGCTCTGTAGTTTATAAACACATTGTAGAGCTCCATGCAGACTCTCTCACCTCCTCTCTGCTCTCCCTCAGTGTCTGAACGGATAAAACAACGCGCTCCTACCACACTACAACCCGGACCTTTCAAAATAATACAATATAACAGCGCTCTGTAGTTTATAAACACATTGTAGAGCTCCATGCAGACTCTCTCACCTCCTCTCTGCTCTCCCTCAGTGTCTGAACGGATAAAACAACGCGCTCCTACCACACTACAACCCGGACCTTTCAAAATAATACAATATAACAGCGCTCTGTAGTTTATAAACACATTGTAGAGCTCCATGCAGACTCTCTCACCTCCTCTCTGCTCTCCCTCAGTGTCTGAACGGATAAAACAACGCGCTCCTACCACACTACAACCCGGACCTTTCAAAATAATACAATATAACAGCGCTCTGTAGTTTATAAACACATTGTAGAGCTCCATGCAGACTCTCTCACCTCCTCTCTGCTCTCCCTCAGTGTCTGAACGGATAAAACAACGCGCTCCTACCACACTACAACCCGGACCTTTCAAAATAATACAATATAACAGCGCTCTGTAGTTTATAAACACATTGTAGAGCTCCATGCAGACTCTCTCACCTCCTCTCTGCTCTCCCTCAGTGTCTGAACGGATAAAACAACGCGCTCCTACCACACTACAACCCGGACCTTTCAAAATAATACAATATAACAGCGCTCTGTAGTTTATAAACACATTGTAGAGCTCCATGCAGACTCTCTCACCTCCTCTCTGCTCTCCCTCAGTGTCTGAACGGATAAAACAACGCGCTCCTACCACACTACAACCCGGACCTTTCAAAATAATACAATATAACAGCGCTCTGTAGTTTATAAACACATTGTAGAGCTCCATGCAGACTCTCTCACCTCCTCTCTGCTCTCCCTCAGTGTCTGAACGGGTCTGTCTCCCACAGGACGAGGAATATACCAATCACAAAATACAAACTGATCAGCGCGGTTTAACAATTCATCTAATATGAACCGCAAAGGGAATCGTGATACCGGGGATCTTTTAATAAAAAATGAACATGACTTTCAGTTTTAACATCATAATCGAGCTGTTTGTAGCTCTATATTTTCCCAGTGAATACAATTTGAATTCAGGTAACCCCTCCCCATGCCGGAGTTGGTATAGTCCTTTCTTTATCAGGCTGCAGCAGCGTCGATGCTGCGAGTTTCACGCAGATATATAATCTGTGTTTCGTGTAATTATATTGATATTTCCCGTCCTCTTCTTCCGAATGAGATGTTCAAACACTAACGCGATACCCCTGATAATGTTTTTAGAAGTATATCAGGTTAATTCAAGTTGAGCCCCGTTGTCACAAACAGATCCACAATGGCGCAGGCATGCTCGCAGTTTCATAGCTTTCTCTTCGCTAGTCTTGCAGGTTCAGGGCGTGTGAACTTGTTTTTGGTAAATACAGCACAGGGTCGCAGAAAGGTCATTCTTTACGAGTAAACTTCCAGGCAGTAACCTCTGCTATTTCTACCCCATGCTTTTATTTAGTTTCTCTTAAACTGTATTCTTGTCTCCTATTCTTTATCCAGGACAGTATTCCTCCCTGCTGTCCAGCGGCACAGATTTAGAATCTTCCTCAGACTGCGCTGCGAACTAAACCAGGCAACAGAGCCGCGTCCACAGCAGCAGAAGAGTCACCAGCAATGAGACACGCCAAGGAGTGCGCTGCTCTGTGAGACTCGAGGGGACGCGTTATCAAAGCGCTTCCTCCAGCCTTTAATTAACTGCTATTGATTTTAAAAAGGACAAAACATCATGTTAATGTTACACAATGAAAAACTAAACACATTGAGAGTGCTGAAGAGGGCTTGAAATACAGTGTATTACTCAGCTGTGTGGTTCTAGTTTTGTAAAATGAACAGGTGGTTTACCTCTTTAAAATAAATAGGAGTTAATTAAAGACTGGCGTAAAAGCTTTGAAAAGATGTCCTGAGGTGTCTTATTGTGATTAAAAAGCGTCCCATTCCACAAGAAAAACCTGAGAGGCGTTAGAAAACTAAAGCTCTTTGAATGAAATGCTTTTTATTATATGAATAACTACCCAGTGGAGTGACAGAGCAGGTTAATAAACTAAATGTATTGAATGAATAATGAAATCAGATAATATTATGTCAGAGAGTGAGAGGTTTGTATTAAACAGTCCAGTTACAGTATGTTTTAAAGGTTTTAGTATAGTTTAACTGCTTATGACTGCGAGGAGTGGAAACAAAGGTAAATATTCTCATACAATACTCTGCATTTATATTACTGCTCCCAACAGTACTTTCTGTAAAGCTGTATTTGGGTCTATAGTTGTTGTCCCCGGTCTGTACCAAGTGTATTCATTCAGGAGAAGCAGAGTCTTCAGTAACACAAGTGGAGGGGCAGCACAGGGACGTTACAATGAGGGGCACATTGTATTTATTTATTTTAAATTGTTTTAAATGCTTTGACACTATTCTATAGTACTTTAGATTATATATGTTTACATATATACATTCGAATTGGTATTATTTTGTGTTTAAGGAATGTGATCATCAGAAATACTGTAACGGGAAATAAGCATCCTACAGAATGTGTGCATTGCAGGAAGCGTTTATTATTAAAACATGACGAGACATCTCTCAGGTTTTATTAATAAGCACCAGTATGCTATCTGAGTGACAAGTTACAAGTTAAATTGCAACAAAACCCTCAAAATGTGTTTCAATGTATCCAGTAGGTGGCACCAAAACACTGTTCAGCTTTTACATTGTACAGTTTAGACTGCATTGGTTGATAATGCACATTCCTGCTTGAATGAGTTCAGTAAAAAGGGGCGGGCCTAGATATTTCAAACAGAATTACTGATATTTTTGTCATACAATACTGAAATGATTGGGTATTTTTACCACAATATAAAGCTTTCTTTAATTCTTAGTTTAAACTGCTGCATAATGAAGTGAATGTACACAAACATTTGTGTTTAGATTGTAAGTCTTCAAATAGATTATTATTTTTAACCCATTTTGCTTTTTAAATTATACTTTCAGTGTTCTACTATGCCACTAATGTAAAAATGTAAAATAAGTTGATGGCTGATCGAAACAAAATCTTTGTTTTTTTTTGTGAAACGTAATTTCCTCTCTTCAAAAAAATGTAACTTCTAAGAATCTTCCTGTTTCTTTTCTTTGTAAATCACCTCCTCACCCAGTTCATTGCTCTGTGTGTGTAATCTCCATGTCTGCAATGGTAATGACTAGAGTTAAATCACCTCCTCACCCAGTTCATTGCTCTGTGTGTGTAATCTCCATGCCTGCAATGGTAATGACTAGAGTTCAATCACCTCCTCACCCAGTTCATTGCTCTGTGTGTGTAATCTCCATGCCTGCAATGGTAATGACTAGTTAAATCACCTCCTCACCCAGTTCATTGCTCTGTGTGTGTAATCTCCATGTCTGCAATGGTAATGACTAGAGTTAAATCACCTCCTCACCCAGTTCATTGCTCTGTGTGTGTGTAATCTCCATGCCTGCAATGGTAATGACTAGTTAAATCACCTCCTCACCCAGTTCATTGCTCTGTGTGTGTAATCTCCATGCCTGCAATGGTAATGACTAGAGTTAAATCACCTCCTCACCCAGTTCATTGCTCTGTGTGTGTAATCTCCATGCCTGCAATGGTAATGACTAGAGTTAAATCACCTCCTCACCCAGTTCATTGCTCTGTGTGTGTAATCTCCATGCCTGCAATGGTAATGACTAGAGTTAAATCACCTCCTCACCCAGTTCATTGCTCTGTGTGTGTAATCTCCATGCCTGCAATGGTAATGACTAGAGTTAAATCACCTCCTCACCCAGTTCATTGCTCTGTGTGTGTAATCTCCATGCCTGCAATGGTAATGACTAGAGTTAAATCACCTCCTCACCCAGTTCATTGCTCTGTGTGTAATCTCCATGCCTGCAATGGTAATGACTAGAGTTAAATCACCTCCTCACCCAGTTCATTGCTCTGTGTGTGTAATCTCCATGCCTGCAATGGTAATGACTAGAGTTAAATCACCTCCTCACCCAGTTCATTGCTCTGTGTGTGTAATCTCCATGCCTGCAATGGTAATGACTAGTTAAATCACCTCCTCACCCAGTTCATTGCTCTGTGGGGTCTGCTCTGCTCCTTAGAAAAGTTAACTGTAAAAGAATAGGGCAGCAGTGTGGAGTAGTGGTTAGGGCTCTGGACTCTTGACCGGAGGGTTGTGGGTTCAATCCTAGATGGGGGACACTGCTGCTGGATCCTTGAGCAAGGTACTTTATCTAGATTGTTCCAGTAAAAGTCCAACTCATAAATGGGTAATTGCATGTAAAAATAATGTGTAAAAAAATAATGTAATTGTGTGTAACAATTGTAAACCACCCTGGTGTCTGCTAAGAAATAAATAATAACATGGCAAAATAAAGACAATCCTAGATAAGTTTGATATTGTGTGATAATAAACTGACTATATACACAGATTCATGTAGAGAGGTAAAGAAGTAGACAAATATGGTGACTTATTTACTTTTGCATTATTATAATAACTTTTTGGGGTTGCAACACACCCTAGCGGTCACATACAGGAATATTTATTTATTTATTTATTTATTCTGCTACAATTAAACAATGATCTGTTATAAAGCTGTGGTATAATTTATTTATTTGTTTATTTTTGAAATTCTCAGGGTAACATGAAGCCGTGTTTCATCTCTAACTATTCCCTTGTTGAATGCAAACCTACAGGTGTGGTGTTCTGTGTCTCTGCTCTGGGGGCTTTTGCCACCCCTCCTCAAAGGCTCAGCCACTCTAGAGCCTCACCCCTCTGAGGGAGACTCCGTGCTGGGACAGAGAGGGACCCCCTGGACAAACAGTCACTTCAATCCAGCCTGAAGCTGCCCCTGCCTCATGCATCATTGCAGGCAGCCTCCAAAAGAGACTTCACAGACTGGCTGGGCAGTGAGACATGGTTCCAGTGGCAGAGTGGGGGAGCTCACAGGTAAGAACATAAGAATGTTTACAAATGAGAGGAGGCCATTCGGCCCATCTTGCTCGTTTGGTTGTTAGTAGCTTATTGATCCCAGAATCTCAACAAGCAGCTTCATGAAGGATCCCAGGGTGTCAGCTTCAACAACATTACTGGGGAGTTGGTTCCAGTCCCTCACAATTCTCTGTAAAAAAGTGCATCCTATTTTCTGTTCTGAATGCCCCTTTATCTAATCTCCATTTGTGACCCCTGGTCCTTGTTTCTTTTTTCAGGTAGAAAAAGTCCCCTGGGTCGACATTGTCAATACCTTTTAGGATTTTGAATGCTTGAATCAGATCACCGCGTAGTCTTCTTTGTTCAAGACTGAATAGATTCAGTTATATTATCCTGTCTGCATATGACATGCCTTTAAAACCTGGAATAATTCTGGTTGCTCTTCTTTGCACTCTTTCTATCCTCTCTGTAGCGAGGTGACCAGAACTGAATGCAATATTCTAGGTGAGGTCTTACTAATGCATTGTAAAGTTTTAACATTACTTCCCTTGGTTTTAATTCAACACTTTTCACTATATACAGTGCCTATAGTAAGTATTCACCCCCCTTGGACGTTTTCACAGTTTGTTTTGTTACAACCTGAAAAAACAAATCAATTAAAAATAAAAACCTGAAAAGTCTTCATTAGATAAGTATTCACCCTGTTTGTATTGGGAATGGGTTTCTTTGGGAATCTATAATAAAAGATGTCTCGATGTCTTGCACAGTATTGATTTGCATGTTGGGTTGGGTTTGACAGTGTGATCTCATTCATGTGCAGGTGTTAATACAGCAGCACCTTCACATCGAACGAGCAGGACACAGAGACAGAGAGCAGCTACTCCACTCACTAGGAATCAGTAAGCACACATCTCAGTGATTTTTCAAATGTTCTTTCATTTCTTTATTTTTCTATTGCTCTGAAGATGGTGGATTGGAGACCAGTCCTCTTTATGTCTCCACAGAGCAGGGATAACACAAGCAGAGGCAATGGGAGCTTATGGAATATTAGTTTGTTTAAAAATAAGCGACTTAACCACAATTGATATTTAAAGGGATTCTCAAGCCCATTCGTTTGATCAGCCTGACTTGTATTTTCTTTTATAAAACGTGCAGACTGTAGTCCAGCAGCAGACCTCAGTGTTGTGACTCTATACTGAGGATAGTCTTATTATTGTTTCCATAGTTTAACATGTCCTGGATGTACGGCTGATAGGTCTGTACCTGCCCAGGTTTGCTGTATCACCCTTCCTAGATATTGTTACCATATTTATGCGCCTCCTGAGAGCCGGGTCACCCCCTGTCCTTATTGACAAATCCTTTGTAAATCATTTTTATTATTATTTATTTCTTGATCAGCAGCACACAGAGATCAGAAAACATAATACATAGAATATCTATTTTTAAATGTGATTGTAAACTGAAAGAAATTTGTTTGTTTTTTAATAAAATTATAAATATGTAGCTGTAGTAATGTGGGTACTATTGTAGGCAGTTAATATATTCTTAAGAGCAATAAATTAAAGGACCTCCAAAAACTGTAGGAGATAAAGAGGTACCTTATATTGTCAAGATCTCAGTGGGACCTCTACAATAAACAGTGTCCTATTATAATGTACAAACCTGTTTTTAATATCGCTCTCTGAAAACGATGAGGATTTACACGTTACAACAAGCCAAAAATAGACCACATTCCAGACTGTTCAAAGTTCATAAATCGAGTTTGTTCAACATGATTCAATACTGGGAATCTCTTTTTAGAATCTCTTCTTAAGCATGCAACAAAATAAGTTTGAAAATCACACAAAACAGTTACACAATTAAAGTCACATTAAAAGCATTACAATGAGAACTAAGGTTTAAAACATCAATTTACCAAAGAAATATTAGTACATACTGACACTACAAAAAGGGGTCACACAATACCTGAATAGATATTTAAGAGTATTGTTACCTAGCCTGGAAAGCAGTCACTTTCAGCGTTCTTTTACCTTGTGTTTCTCCAAGTGTCAGGGCCCCCAACCTTGATGGATAAATACTGAGAGCTGAGGGCTCCAGAGGCAGTCTTGTAGTTCCTTTGAATCTGAGCGAGCCGGGATCAGCGGTCAGGGGCTAACGCAGGGCTATCGCAGAGGGATAGAGCAGGGGCGTAGAGCAGGGGATAAAGCAGGGGCTAGCATAGGGAGGTAGATCTGGGGCGTAGAGCTGGGGCTAGCGCAGGGGCAAGGAGCTAATGTTTAGTTGGCTTTTATACTTTTCAAACAAAGAGATTATTTGAATTTCCCGCTGCATGCTCCGATTGGCTATTTTGTAGCGAATGGGCTTGCAATCTTGATTGATTGCTCCCCCCTTCCTCTGTCTGATTAGTTCATTATCATAATCTGGAAAGGGGAAACTTTTTAAAACATGCATAACTTTTCCTAATAATTCAGATTTTATTCTGAATTCCTGTTATTTTTACCATAAGAAATTACATTTCTTTAGACACCAAATATGTCGGGTTGCGACTTTGGTTAGACATTGCAAACAGTTTAATTATCTTAGGGATTTATTACCTGGGTTATTCTATACTTGTTAGGCAATTTAAGAATAAAAATGCTTGCATCTTGTACTCATAGTGGTATTAAATCAATATGATGTGAAATTTGTCTTAAATCTCTAAGCTATTTTTCTCTCTTTTCAGACTCCTATGCTAAACCACCTCTCTCTCACTAGACGGGTTTGATTAGCCTTTTGTTTCCTGAGTGCCTGGTGCATTCAAGGTGTTAGGTTATTATTATTATTATTTGTCTATTTAGCAGACACCTTTATCCAAGGCAACCTACAGAGACTAGGGTGTGTGAACTATGCATCAGCTGCAGAGTCACTTACAATTACGTCTCACCCGAAAGACAGAGCACAAGGAGGTTAAGTGACTTGCTCAGGATCACACAATGAGTCAGTGGCTGAGGTGGGATTTGAAACAGGGACCTCCTGGTTATAAGCCCTTTTCTTTAACCACTGGACCACTCAGCCTCCTAAGGATCAGCCTCCTAGGTTGATCGTTATCTCTAGGCAAAGCTAGACAAATTAGATTAAAGTTCATTCAATGTAGATTCCTGATAAAATATAATATCATAAGAACATAACATAAGAAAGTCAATGACATTTGCAACATATTTGAGATGACAATGTCTTTATAACCTACAGTAAGCACTTCTAGGAAATGAACTGTTATCATATCCAAAAACTGCAAACTAACAATTGTTAGGCTTTTCATACTACATGATAAAAGGAGCAACGCAGCCTAACTCATTTAGTATCATGATCATACTTCGCTTGATATGGGCTTGCAGCGATCCTGCATTTCTATCGAAACTGGTGCGTTTAGTTTGATGTTGTTATTGTCTGTAGCTGAAGAGCTGCTCGTGTATTTTGAGAGATGAAGGCGTGTTCAGCACGCAGCAGACTAGATGTACTCGTGTGTGATACTGGAACTCACTTTGACAGTAGACAAGTAAGCGTCTTTCTGTCCAGTGAGCCGTCAAAAAAAAATCCCATTCATTTTTAGTGCTTTGCTCCATTAAGAGGTTCAGTGACTAACTTTCTATTTAAACAATAACTGCACTCAGACACTCAATACCATGCTGCCGCGGCCGGATTGAAGTACGGTGTGCCGAAAGGCTCAAGACACAGCAATGCGATTAACACGCATTAAAATAATTAATCTCTAAAAACATTAATGCATTAATCGCAGAAGTTAACTGCGATTAATTGACAGCCCTACTTAAAATCATTAAATAAGTGGGAAAATAAATGAATAGTCTACAAGCCCTTCGCTTGTGGATCCTGGATGCTAAGTGTTAAAGGTTCTGAGATTCACTGCGAATAGAAAAAAGAACAAGCAAAAAAGAACAGACTGTTCTGCATTATCACATTTGAATCAAAGGCACTCCACAGCAGACCAGTCCTGTGGCTCGCCTTTGATTCAAATGTGATCATGCAAAACACTCTGGATATGTCACATGGGGGAAAGCAACCTGTCTGCAAATCAAAACTGGTGTCCTGCCTTTCACCTTGCTGTGGAGGCCTGGGGTCCTAGCGGGAGGAGGGGCGGGGGGCTAGGTGCTGCACTGGGTTTATGTTAATGTTAAGAAATACTTTCTTTTAGTATTTCTAAATGTAGCACTACTGAGTGTGTAATAGTTATGGGTGGCTATTGTTAATGCATCAGGATAGCCTGTCACCTTTCTCTGGAGGCCTGGGTTCCAATCTGGGTGGCTGGGTTCCAATCTGGGTGGCTGTTAATGATCAGCAATCAGGTTGTATTGGGAATGGGTTTCTTTGTGAATCTATAATAAAAGATGTCTCGATGTCTTGCACAGTATTGATTTGCATGTTGGGTTGGGTTTGACAGTGTGATCTCATTCATGTGCAGGTGTTAATACAGCAGCACCTTCACATCGAACGAGCAGGACACAGAGACAGAGAGCAGCTACTCCACTCACTAGTAATCGGTAAGCACACATCTCAGTGATTTTTCAAATGTTCTTTCATTTCTTTATTTCTCTATTGCTCTGAAGGTGGTGGATTGGAGACCAGTCCTCTTTATGTCTCCACAGAGCAGGGATAACACAAGCAGAGGCAATGGGAGCTTATGGAATATTAGTTTGTTTGTTTAAAAATAAGCGACTTAGCCATAATTGATATTTAAAGGGATTTTCCATCACATTAATCTGATCAGCCTGACTTGTATTTTCTTTTATAAAACGTGCAGACTAGTCCAACAGCAGACCTCAGTGTTGTGATTGTATACTGAGGATAGTCTTATTATTGTTTCCATAGTGTAACATGTCCTGGATGTAAGGCTGATAGGTCTGTACCTGCCCAGGTTTGCTGTATCACCCTTCTGAGATATTGTTACCATATTTATGAGCCTCCTGACAGCCGGGTCACCCCCTGTCCTTATCGACAAATCCTTTGTAAATCATTTTTATTATTATTTATTTCTTAGTAGATGCCCTTATCACATTATTTTTACATACAATTACCCATTTATACAGTTGGATTTTTATTGGAGCAATCTAGATAAAGTACCTTGCTCAAGGGTACAGCAGCAGTGTCCCCCACCTGGGATTGAACCCACGACCCTCCAGTCAAGAGTCCAGAGCCCTAACCACTACTCCACACTGGTGATTTTGAAACCCCTGTGAACTGTCTGAGTAGTTAAATAATCCCTTAATTGGGCCTATAATTTAAAATTAGGGCTGTCAAGCGATTAAAAAAAATAACCGCGATTAATCTCATAATTAAAAAAATGAATCTTAGTTAATCTTAGTTTTAATTGCATATTAAATTGTCACAATTACTACATTCATTGAATATAAATGTGTTTTTTTACTGATGCTATTGTTTTCATTATCCTTAACTGTAAATAAAATTGTTTAAAATGTATTTATTTATGTATTTATTTAACCAGGAAATGTACCCATTGAGAACACCACCAAAATGTACTAGGGGCAAGAATTTAGAAATTACAAATACAACCAACACAATAACATGTGTGGTTCAAGCTTGATCAGCAGCATACAGAGATCAGAAAACATAATACATAGGATATCTATTTTAAATCTGATTGTGAACTGAAATAAATTTAGTTTTTTTTAATAAAATTATAAATATGTAGCTATAGTAAGCACTTCTAGGAAATGAACTGTTAATTGTGAAGAGAACATACAAAAAACACTGTCATCATATCCAAAAACTGCAAACTAACAATTGTCAGGCTTTACATTCTACATGAAAAAAAGGAGCAACGCAGCCTAACTCATTTATTATCATGATCATTCTTCGCTTGATATGGGCTTGCAGCGATCCTGCATTTCTATCGAAACTGGTGGGTTTAATTTGTTGTTGTTATTGTCTGTAGCTGAAGAGCTGCTCGTGTATTTTGAGAGATGAAGGCGTGTTCAGCACGCAGCAGACTAGATGTACTCGTGTGTGATACTGGAACTCACTTTGACAGTAGACAAGTAAGCGTCTTTCTGTCCAGTGAGCTGTCAAAAAAAAAATCCCATTCATTTTTAGTGCTTTGCTCCATTAAGAGGTTCAGTGACTAACTTTCTATTTAAACAATAACTGCACTCAGACACTCAATACCATGCTGCCACGGCCGGGATTGAAGTACGGTGTGCTGAAAGGCTCAAGAAACAGCAATGCGATTAACACGCATTAAAATAATTAATCTCTAAAAAAATGTACGCGTTAATTGCAGAAGTTAACTGCGATTAATTGACAGCCATACTTAAAATCATTAAATAAACTGTAAAAATAAATGAATAGTCTACAAGCCCTTCGCTTGGGGATCCTGGATACAAAGTGTTAAAGGTTCTGCGATTCACTGTGAATAGAAAAAAAAGAACAAGCAAAAAAGAACAGACTGTTCTGCATTATCACATTTGAATCAAAGGCACTCCACAGCAGACCAGTCCTGTGGCTCACCTTTGATTCAAATGTGATCATGCAAAACACTCGAGATATGTCACATGAGGGAAAGCAACCTGTCTGCAAATCAAAACTGGTGTCCTGCCTTTCACCTTGCTGTGGAGGCCTGGGGTCCTAGCGGGGGGAGGGGCGGGGGGCTAGGTGCTGCACTGGGTTTATGTTAATGTTAAAAAATACTTTCTTTTAGTATTTCTAAATGTAGCACTATTGAGTGTGTAATAGTTATGGATGGCTATAGTTAATGCATCAGGATAGTCTGTCACCTTTCTCTGGAGGCCTGGGTTCCAATCTGGATGGCTAGGTGGTGCTGTTGGTTAATGTTAATGCACTAGACTAGTCTATCATCTTTCTCTGGAGGCCTGGGTTCCAATCTGGATGGCTAGGTGGTGCTGTGGGTTAATGTTAATGCACTAGACTAGTCTGTCATCTTTCTCTGGAGGCCTGGGTTCCAATCTGGATGGCTAGGTGGTGCTGTGGGTTAATGTTAATGCACTAGACTAGCCTGGCATCTTTCTGTGGAGGCCTGGGTTCAAATCTGCATGGCTAGGTGGTGCTGTGGGTTAATGTTAATGCACTAGACTAGTCTGTCATCTTTCTCTGGAGGCCTGGGTTCCAATCTGGATGGCTAGGTGGTGCTGTGGGTTAATGTTAATGCACTAGACTAGCCTGTTATCTTTCTCTGGAGGCCTGGGTTCCAATCTGGATGGCTAGGTGGTGCTGTGGGTTAATGTTAATGCACTAGACTAGCCTGTCCCCTTTCTCTGGAGGCCTGGGTTCCAATCTGGATGGCTAGGTGGTGCTGTGGGTTAATGTTAATGCACTAGACTAGTCTGTCATCTTTCTCTGGAGGCCTGGGTTCCAATCTGGATGGCTAGGTGGTGCTGTGGGTTAATGTTAATGCACTAGACTAGTCTGTCATCTTTCTCTGGAGGCCTGGGTTCCAATCTGGATGGCTAGGTGGTGCTGTGGGTTAATGTTAATGCACTAGACTACTCTGTCATCTTTCTCTGGAGGCCTGGGTTCCAATCTGGATGGCTAGGTGGTGCTGTGGGTTAATGTTAATGCACTAGACTAGCCTGTCATCTTTCTCTGGAGGCCTGGGTTCCAATCTGGATGGCTAGGTGGTGCTGTGGGTTAATGTTAATGCACTAGACTAGCCTGTTATCTTTCTCTGGAGGCCTGGGTTCCAATCTGGATGGCTAGGTGGTGCTGTGGGTTAATGTTAATGCACTAGACTAGCCTGTCCCCTTTCTCTGGAGGCCTGGGTTCCAATCTGGATGGCTAGGTGGTGCTGTGGGTTAATGTTAATGCACTAGACTAGTCTGTCATCTTTCTCTGGAGGCCTGGGTTCCAATCTGGATGGCTAGGTGGTGCTGTGGGTTAATGTTAATGCACTAGACTAGTCTGTCATCTTTCTCTGGAGGCCTGGGTTCCAATCTGGATGGCTAGGTGGTGCTGTGGGTTAATGTTAATGCACTAGACTAGCCTGTCATCTTTCTCTGGAGGCCTGGGTTCCAATCTGGGTGGCTAGTTGGTGCTGTGGGTTAATGTTAATGCACTAGACTAGTCTGTCACCTTTCTCTGGAGGCCTGGGTTCCAATCTGGATGGCTAGGTGGTGCTGTGGGTTAATGTTAATGCACTAGACTAGCCTGTCACCTTTCTCTGGAGGCCTAGGTTCCAATCTGGATGGCTAGGTGTTGATGTGGGTTAATATTAATGCACTAGACTAGCCTGTCACCTTTCTCTGGAGGCCTGGGTTCCAATCTGGATGGCTAGGTGGTGCTGTGGGTTAATGTTAATGCACTAGACTAGCCTGTCACCTTTCTCTGGAGGCCTAGGTTCCAATCTGGATGGCTAGGTGTTGATGTGGGTTAATATTAATGCACTAGACTAGCCTGTCACCTTTCTCTGGAGGCCTGGGTTCCAATCTGGATGGCTAGGTGGTGCTGTGGGTTAATGTTAATGCACTAGACTAGTCTGTCATCGTTCTCTGGAGGCCTGGGTTCCAATCTGGATGGCTAGGTGGTGCAGGGTATGTGTAGGTAAAGTGTCAGAGTTACTGAAGGTATTTTTTTGTTTCAGCAAATTATTTGTAAATACTGATTCCTTATCATTTTATTGATATAGTGTAACATTAGTCATAGTGAAACCTAGGGGACCTGTCTGAATATGTTTTTTATGCCACTGTGTATTTCCATGGATACATATGTAAAGATTTTTATTTTAATTGTTGATAGTTAATTAGTAAATGAAGTTAATGATCAGCAATCAGGTTGTATTGGGAATGTGTTTCTTTGGGAATCTATAATAAAAGATGTCTCGATGTCTTGCACAGTATTGATTTGCATGTTGGGTTGGGTTTGACAGTTTGATCTCATTCATGTGCAGGTGTTAATACAGCAGCACCTTCACATCGAACGAGCAGGACACAGAGACAGAGAGCAGCTACTCCACTCACTAGGAATCGGTAAGCACACATCTCAGTGATTTTTCAAATGTTCTTTCATTTCTTTATTTTTCTATTCCTCTGAAGGTGGTGGATTGGAGACCAGTCCTCTTTATGTCTTCACAGAGCAGGGATAACACAAGCAGAGGCAATGGGAGCTTATGGAATATTAGTTTGTTTAAAAATAAGCGACTTTGCCAATATTGATATCACTATGTAACACAATTTTTGTTCCTGGGTAGTAAGTGTTATTTCCTAATTGCTTATGCCTCAAAAGTATAGAAAATGGCTATTATTCCCCACAAACTTTGCTTTTGTGACCAGGACAGTAATATTTTGAAATTTACCTATTTACCCATTTTTTTGTTCACATAGTCAGAAAAAAAACATATGAATCCAAATTAACATGTATTTATACTAAAATAATAAAAAAATGACTACAAAAGATTTAGAAGTGAGTAGTTTTTCGAGATTTACGATTATACTGTAAATCACTTTCACGAATCAGCCCCCAAATGTAGTCTCCCATCATGTTCTCGTTATACTGTCCTTGGTAGCGGCGTTCAAAGTCCAGTATATCCTGGTGGAAGCGCTCGATTGCTCCTCCGAGTACGCTCCCATGTTCTCCTTGAATTTATCAAGATGAGCATCAAGGATATGGACTTTGAGGGACATCCTACAGCCCATTGTGCCGTAGTTCTTCACCAGAGTCTCAACCAGCTCCACATAGTTTTCGGCCTTGTGATTGCCCAGGAAGCCCTGAACCACTGCGACAAAGCTGTTCCAAGCCGCTTTCTCCTTACTAGTGAGCTTCTTGGGGAATTCATTGCACTCCAGGATCTTCTTTATCTGTGGTCCGACGAAGACACCGGCTTTGACCTTTGCCTCAGACAGCTTAGGGAAGAAGTCTTGAAGGTACTTGAAGGCTGCCCACTCCTTATCTAGAGCTCTGACAAATTGTTTCATAAAGCCCAATTTGATGTGCAGTGGTGGCATCAGCACCTTCCGGGGGTCCACCAGTGGCTCCCACTTGACGTTGTTCCTCCCCACAGAGAACTCGGTCCTCTGTGGCCAGTCCCGCCTGTGGTAGTGCGCCTTGCTGTCCCTGCTGTCCCAAAGGCAAAGATAGCAGGGAAACTTGGTAAAACCGCCTTGGAGACCCATCAGGAATGCCACCATTTTGAAGTCTCCTATGACCTTGATGCCATCTCAGAAAAATGCAGATATGTATCCACTTAGGCAGCTGGAACTAAACTGAACTGGTGGGCTTAAGGCCCCTGTATTTATACTACTATTTATATTACTGGAAAGTTCTAGAAAGTTCTAGAAGTTACTCCAAGTTTACTCAGCACTGAATCTATCTGGAATGTTCTGGAAAATAGGTTAATTTCAAAATATCTCTGTTTGTGGAGAATAATAGCCATTTTCTATACTTTTGAGGCATAAGCAATTAGGAAATAACACTTACTACCCAGGAACCAAAAAAAAAAAAAAAATTGTTACACAGTGTATTTAAAGGGCTTTCCATCACATTAGTTTGATCAGCCTGACTTGTATTTTCTTATATAAAACGTGGAGACTGTAGTCCAGCAGCAGACCTCAGTGTTTATAAATGTATATAGCTCAACATTGGTGATTTTGAAACCCAGGTGAACTGTCTGAATAGTTAAATAATCCCTTAATTGGGCTATAATTTAACCATTAAAAAAGTGTAAAAATAAATGAATAGTCTACAAGCCCTTCGCTTGGGGATCCTGGATACAAAGAGTTAAAGGTTCTGTGATTCACTGTGAATAGAAAAAAAAGAACAATCAAAAAAGAACAGACTGTTCTGCATTATCACATTTGAATCAAAGGCACTCCACAGCAGACCAGACCTGTGGCTCACCTTTGATTCAAATGGGATCATGCAAAACACTCGAGATATGTCACATGAGGGAAAGCAACCTGTCTGCAAATCAAAACTGGTGTCCTGCCTTTCACCTTGCTGCGGAGGCCTGGGGTCCTAGCGGGGGGAGGGGCGGGGGGCTAGGTGCTGCACTGGGTTTATGTTAATGTTAAGAAATACTTTCTTTTAGTATTTCTAAATGTAGCACTATTGAGTGTGTAATAGTTATGGGTGGCTATTGTTAATGCATCAGGATAGCCTGTCACCTTTCTGTGGAGGCCTGGGTTCAAATCTGGATGGCTAGGTGGTGCTGTGGGTTAATGTTAATGCACTAGACTAGCCTGTCACCTTTCTCTGGAGGCCTGGGTTCCAATCTGGATGGCTAGGTGGTGCTGTGGGTTAATGTTAATGCACTAGACTAGTCTGTCACCTTTCTCTGGAGGCCTGGGTTCAAATCTGGATGGCTAGGTGGTGCTGTGGGTTAATGTTAATGCACTAGACTAGCCTGTCACCTTTCTCTGGAGGCCTGGGTTCAAATCTGGATGGCTAGGTGGTGCTGTGGGTTAATGTTAATGCACTAGACTAGCCTGTCCCCTTTCTCTGGAGGCCTGGGTTCCAATCTGGATGGCTAGGTGGTGCTGTGGGTTAATGCTAATGCACTAGACTAGCCTGTCCCCTTTCTCTGGAGACCTGGTGTCCTAGCTGGATGGCTAGTTGGTGCAGTGGGTTAAATTCACCTCTACAACACACGTGGTTATACATTTTATATGTGTTTTTGCTACAATATAATTTGTTTAATTAGTGCAAGAAAAGTGTCCTGATACATAGTTTTAGGAATGTTATCTAAACTGTTGAATAATTTTAGTAAAGATAATTATTTGGATTCACAGAGAGACAGACACCAAGTGGTCAGTGATGTAACTGCAGTTTGTTTCTTTTCAAACAAGAAGGGGATAATAATAATAATAATAATAATAATAATAATAATAATAATAATAATAATAATAATAATAATAATAATAATAATACATTCCAAATTATTATTATTATTATTATTTATTTTCTTAGCAGACGCCCTTATCCAGGGCGACTTACAATTGTTACACGATATCACATTATTTATATTAATTATGCATATTACACATTAATTCTTAATGCAATATGTCATATTGTAAGTATATAACTCCACTGAACAGAAATAATTGTAAAGTACAGTAATCCGTCTCATATCTGACTGCGGTGGGACCAGAGTAAGGGTGGATATGTAAAAAGTGGATGAATGAATCCTGTTTTAAATACCATTACACACAGCTGTAACAATTACTATATTCACACAATTCTTGTTTTGAGATTCAGCTTTTATTATGGAGCTCCTCTAAATACCTTGTTTAGAAAGATATTAATGTTTGTGACAGAGTAGCCGTCTGCCGTGTGGGTGCGTGCATTCACTGCTGAGTGACAGGCAGGAGATCGAGACGGAGGTTGAAGTTGATACGCCCCCCGCAGGCGAGCAGGATTTATTTACATATCAACACACTGAACACGTGACACTACGAGCAATGGAAGAGCATGGAACACATACAACACAGTGTACGAAAACTGTGGTGGGGTCTACAATCTCTGAATTCATCTTCTCTGTTCAATAATAAACTAACGTTGCTGAAGAGCTTGATCGTGGAGGATAAACAGGATATGTGACGTGCGGAAACACGCCGGATTACTGTAGTATCTAAACTGTGAGCCTACACTAACCCAAAATGTGAATAACTGTTATTTAAGTTATTATGCCAATGCGTACATTTTTAACAAATGCATATATAAAACTGTAGAGTAAACCTTATTTTCTGGTATTTACTTTATCATCATATCCCAGTTTCTTACTGAAATATGTAGATTTTTTCATAAACATTTTTGTGATTAAGTACTGTTCGTTAAGAGTGGAGATGGTTGTAGAGCTGTTTAATGTTGTGTCTGCACGGTCGCACAGGCATCGTTAAGGTCTGAATGAAGGTCCTGTTTAAAGTCGATTTTACAACCAGCTCAAAAGGGAGATAACATCCCACCGATATGCATGAACATGTTTATGTGTGGTCGGACTGGCAGGCTCAACAAACCCTGAGAACGGGGTAGCACTTGGTTGAATACTTGTTGAGATACAGAGTTTCTTTTCTTTTAAATTATTAAGATGCTTTTTTATACACCTGTATCTCTAAGCAAATTAAAGAACCCCGCTCGGCATACACATAATCCCGGGGGTGTGCATGCGCAATAATTAATATATTTTGTGGGGGGGTCCTAGTTTTACAGAAACTGAACCCCAAAGCTAGCAGTCTGACGTCACTGCAGCCTGACGTCGTTGCTAGGCAGAGTGAATTGCGACCGTTCCATTGCACTGAATAGGGAGACATGGAATATATAGTTCAGCACACACGGGTCACATCTGTGTTTCTGTCTGGATCAAAATTGTAATCCGTGATAATATTTTTTTTTATTTGTCTGTGCCTTCACCACTGGGGAAACTAGTAATAATTTGTTAATTCAGGAAATACGATTTTCATTTCCCCCCTCTCTCTTTTGTTGTTATGGTACGGTCGGGAGTTCAACGATACCGTTCCATTCCACAAATAAATCTATGCTGCTGTGGGTATTAAACCTGTTAACTTCTCTGTGCTTTTAAATAATGAAATGAAAGTGACCCTGTGTGTAGTGTTACTTATTATACAATTAAGATTAAATTAAACTGGTGGGGACGCAGCCTCTAGCTGTATCTAGTACAGCAATTGCAAGCAACGGCACTGTTACTGTACAGATTTCATTCAGAGGGATGCAGGAAGTTTAACAATAACGACATGTCGGTTGACAAGAAGACATGAATTATAACATGATCCTGTTTACAGTTTTTAAAAGAATATTCTGAAATGAGAATGATTTTGTAAAGACATGAATGCATTTTATACGTTTATTCCTACCAAAAATGAATGTCACTTGTGCTGAGTTAGAAAATAAACATACTGCTCAGTATCACCAGATTTATATAGAGCCATTTTAAAATTCAAACACAGAATTCATTATCCCCCATATTGTTTATTAAAATGATATGATATTGCAATTAATACAGCACTTGCCAATTTCAAGCATGACAGGGTTGTAATTCCCACAAAGGGAAACCATCAGCCATGGTCACTGTGTTCCCTGGGTGTGAAAAGATGAGCAATGGTTTCAATGTAATGATAGCCATGCACACAATGCATCAGGCTGCCTAAAAACCTGCAGGATTCTTACATGATCTTTCTAGAGAGAGTGGACAGAGCCATACAACATGAAGAATAACTGCCCTCAGCACTGCTGTTCAAATGTGTCCCCACGTCTCCAGTCTCAGGTACAGTCGTTGCTGTCCCCTCCTCTCCAGTCTCAGGTACAGTCATTTGCTGTCCCCACCTCTCCAGCCTCAGGTACAGTCATTACTGTCCCCACCTCTCCAGTCTCAGGTACAGTCATTGCTGTCCCCACCTCTCCAGTCTCAGGTACAGTCATTACTGTCCCCACCTCTCCATCCTCAGGTACAGTCATTACTGTCCCCACCTCTCCAGTCTCAGGTACAGTCATTACTGTCCCCACCTCTCCATCCTCAGGTACAGTCATTACTGTCCCCACCTCTCCAGTCTCAGGTACAGTCGTTGCTGTCCCCACCTCTCCAGTCTCAGGTACAGTCGTTGCTGTCCCCACCTCTCCAGTCTCAGGTACAGTCGTTGCTGTCCACACCTCACCAGTCTCAGGTACAGTCATTACTGTCCCCACCTCTCCATCCTCAGGTACAGTCATTACTGTCCCCACCTCTCCATCCTCAGGTACAGTCATTACTGTCCCCACCTCTCCAGTCTCAGGTACAGTCGTTGCTGTCCCCACCTCTCCAGTCTCAGGTACAGTCGTTGCTGTCCACACCTCACCAGTCTCAGGTACAGTCATTACTGTCCCCACCTCTCCATCCTCAGGTACAGTCATTACTGTCCCCACCTCTCCATCCTCAGGTACAGTCATTACTGTCCCCACCTCTCCAGTCTCAGGTACAGTCGTTGCTGTCCACACCTCTCCAGTCTCAGGTACAGTCGTTGCTGTCCCCACCTCTCCAGTCTCAGGTACAGTCGTTGCTGTCCACACCTCTCCAGTCTCAGGTACAGTCGTTGCTGTCCACACCTCTCCAGCCTCAGGTACAGTCGTTGCTGTCCACACCTCTCCAGCCTCAGGTACAGTCGTTGTTGTCCCCACCTCTCCAGTCTCAGGTACAGTCGTTGCTGTCCACACCTCTCCAGCCTCAGGTACAGTCGTTGCTGTCCACACCTCTCCAGTCTCAGGTACAGTCGTTGCTGTCCCCACCTCTCCAGTCTCAGGTACAGTCGTTGCTGTCCACACCTCTCCAGCCTCAGGTACAGTCGTTGCTGTCCACACCTCTCCAGTCTCAGGTACAGTCATTGCTGTCCCCACCTCTCCAGTCTCAGGTACAGTCGTTGCTGTCCCCACCTCTCCAGTCTCAGGTACAGTCGTTGCTGTCCCCACCTCTCCAGTCTCAGGTACAGTCATTGCTGTCCCCACCTCTCCAGCCTCAGGTACAGTCGTTGCTGTTCCCACCTCTCCAGTCTCAGGTACAGTCGGTGCTGAAATAATAGTAAAAATTACTTTAATAGTAACACAGTTAGGGTTAGGGGTTGAGATTAGGTTAGTTGTAGACATTAGGTTTAGGGGTAGGGGGTAGATTAAGGGGTTAGGAGGCTAGTAGGTACCTACTGGCCCATTCCTATGGGATGATTTTTACTTGATAACGTCCCATTCAATCGACTGATCTCAATCAGATCAGCAGGCGCAACAGTGTTTTTAAGCGCTGTTCACACTTGTATCGGTACAGTTTGTTTCGGTATAGAATATACCCGTACGAAACCACTTTCTGTCCTAACTCACTTTCCAGTACCGGTACAGTACAGATACAGTTGCGATATACCTGTCCACATTCATGATGTTTAAATCGACAGTGTTGGGGCTCTGAACTCGTTTCCATGACGACCGCTGTCACATCTGTTAGAAGCGGATCCGTTGTTTTGTAATACAGCATGTTTTCCCGTCCTGTCCATGTACAGTGTTTTGTTTTTGCCGCCTTGTTCATTTCAATTAAATTGGATATTGCAGGTTCTACTGTAATTGTTAATTAAGACATTACTGTGAAAGCACCAATACGGCATGAACCTAAAGAAAGCAATGCAGATGAGGAATTGTTATGTGTTTAAGCACGGGCATGCATCAAACTCTTCAATACGGAACACTGAACTGAACACATGAAAATATTCAGTTCTAATGATATTATTTCTCTTCAGCACTGTGGTATCACAGACCTATCAAATATACTGTGTTGTTTATTTTGTAAACAGCAGTCTTGGAACATGGAACACATATGCAATGTAATTCCTCAATAAATAATAAAAATAAACATTTCTATTGAGGTGAAATAAATATTTCTATTGAGGTGAAATAAACATTTCTATTGAGGTCAAATAAACGTTTCTATTGCGGTTCCAATGTGATTGAGTATTCTGTTTTTTATTTTGTTTTGCTGTGTTTTTTTATATTTGAAGCTTCCCTTATGAAGGTGATTAATAGAAAGTTTTCTCTTTCTAATGCAGAGTCTGCTGTGATGGAGAAGAGGGGGTTCCTCATCCTTCTGCTGGCAGGTGGGTTTCCTTTATCTCTGTTTTTCTCACTATTTGCTTTGATATTTCCCACACTCCCTCCCTGTATGTTACACATTATTTTCCATGTATCTGGAGAGGTTCCCAGTCCTCTGTGTTCAGTCTGTCTGTCACAGGGTGGGTGTGTGCGTGTGCGTGTGTGTAGGGGGTATATTGGGTTGGCAGGGAGGGAGGGGGTTACATTTCTCCCTGTCAGATCACGTGGGAATGTGGCTGGAGCCGACAAGTGAATACATGATTAAGTGATTAATTAGGCTCCAGACACGGGTGAATAGAATACGTATTCACAGGTGGTAATTAGTGAGGACACAGATCTTCTTTCTACACAACATGGTCACCTTTGCTGGTTTAACATTGGAACTTCCTTCCGTGCCTGAGCGGTGCATCATGGGAATCCAAAGAGTGCCGGTAGCGACTTTACCCCTATCTATAGAATGTAAAATCTGCTTCATTTTCTATTCCAAGGCTTCTATTTTTAAAACGATTGCATTTTTAAACGAGAGTAACCTAGATTTATTTAGAGACACACCTCCTTAACACATACGTGTTATTCTTTATACAATCGATGTTTTCACCTGGCCTGACGAGAGCTCTTTGTAGCCGAAGTGCTGTCAGAAATTGCTACTGTCATGAATATTCATGAGCAGTCAAGACTGGGGCGTGGTTTGGTTTGGTAGCGGGTAGATGATGATGATGATTATTATTATTATTAGTAGTATTCTTCTTCTTATTATTATTATTATCGCTACTACGCGTAGTACTAATGCCTCGGGGGTGTTCCTCATTTAATTGTGGCAACACAGTAAAAAAAAAAAATAGTAATATCTCCCTTTTCAATCTTCTGCGGGATGATCCTTTGTAAATTTTACAACTCCTGAATTCAGCTTTTGATTTATATACAGTAGATGCTGCTTGGTAGCCATCAAAAAGTTGTAATTATCTGAAAGTTGTTAAGCGAAAAACCATGGGATAGGATTGGTTCCTGTAAAGGTTTTAATAACCAAAAGTTGTCTTTATCAGAGTTGCTAATAAGCGGCATCTATTGTATAATTTATGTATCAGTTTTTAATGTTTATCTGTACGAATTGACATAATGTCTGATGATTTGAATTGGGATCAATATAAATGGTTTCGGATTTAATTCTATGTTAATACCCTTAAAGCAACTGCTTCATTTAAAAAGACGTACATTTCTGTCTCTTTTTTAAAATGATCAGCTTGTATTTATTTTCTTAGTTCAGTTCTGAGATACGGTTGAAATTCATGACTGAACAGTTTTGAATACTCTAACAATAGTGGTTCTTAATGTATGTTATGTGTGCTTTACGTATGTCCTCGTGACGCGACACTCCCGCCCCTGTGCATGTTTTGTATTATTCTGTATGTGTTTTGTATTGCTGTTATGATTTAGGTATTTTAGATATGACGTTGAAAAGATGGGGTTTTGATTGATTTGGCAGGACGAGCGAGGTGCCGTCCGCCGTTTATTTGTTATTGTTTTGTATTTTTAAATACCTCGTGGGAATGCGTGACTGTCATCTAGTAATTATTGAATTAGCATCATTATTATACTCGTGCAGACGATGGCCGAGGGGCAGGTCCGGCCTTAACGATAGGCGGAGTCTGCAAATGCCTAGGGCGGCGAAATTATTATTATTATTGTTTTTTTAGTTTTGTTAACGGAAACTGCAGCGAATTTGTGTTGGCGTGCCACGTGCCGCGCACCAGTGTTTATTCTGTAGCGATCTGTACTGAGTGTTGTGTTGTATCGTTTTGTGTCTGTCCTGAGTGCACCTGTGAGCGAGGCGCTGTTTTAAGAAAATAAGAACATAAGAAAGTTTACAAACGAGAGGAGGCCATTCAGCCCATCTTGCTCGTTTGGTTGTTAGTAGCTTATTGATCCCGTATTAGGTCCTCTGCTATTCTTAATCTACATTAATGATTTAGATTCTGGTATAGTAAGCACACTTGTTAAATTTGCAGATGACACAAAAATAGGAGGAGTGGCAAACACTGTTGCAGCAGCAAAGGTCATTCAAAATGATCTAGACAGCATTCAGAACTGGGCAGACACATGGCAAATGACATTTAATAGAGAAAAGTGTAAAGTATTGCATGCGGGCAATAAAAATGTGCATTATAAATATCATATGGGAGATACTGAAATTGAAGAAGGGAACTATGAAAAAGATCTAGGAGTTTATATTGACTCAGAAATGTCTTCATCTAGACAATGTGGGGAAGCTATAAGAAAGGCCAACAAGATGCTTGGATATATTGTGAGAAGTGTTGAATTTAAATCAAGGGAAGTAATGTTAAAACTTTACAATGCATTAGTAAGACCTCACCTAGAATATTGTGTTCAGTTCTGGTCACCTTGTTACAAAAAGGATATTGCTGCTCTAGAAAGAGTGAAAAAAAGAGCAACCAGAATTATCCCGGGTTTAAAAGGCATGTCGTATGCAGGCAGGCTAAAAGAATTTAATCTATTCAGTCTTGAACAAAGAAGACTACGCGGCGATCTGATTCAAACATGCAAAATCCTAAAAGGTATAGACAATGTCGACCCAGGGGACATTTTTGACCTGAAAAAAGAAACAAGGACCACGGGTCACAAATGGAGATTAGATAAAGGGGCATTTAGAACAGAAAATAGGAGGCACTTTTTACACAGAGAATTGTGAGGGTCTGGAACCAACTCCCCAGTAATGTTGTTGAAGCTGACACCCTGGGATCCTTCAAGAAGCTGCTTGATGAGATTCTGGGATCAATAAGCTACTAACAACCAAACAAGCAAGATGGGCTGAATGGCCTCCTCTCGTTTGTAAACTTCCATATGTTCTTATGTTCTAAAAGACCTGCAGCTTTGTCTGCCACAACCTCCGTGGCATTATACTGTAGTACTAGCTGTTGTCTATCCTTGACAACCAAGCCACACTGCTTGACTGCTCATGAATATGCATGACAGTGGCAATTTCTGACAGCACTTCAGTGATAAAGAGCTCTTGTCAGGCCAGTTGAAAACATTGATCATAGAAATAATAACACGTATGTGTTAAGGAAGCTCTAAATAAATCTAAGTGAATCGTGTTTAAAAATACAACCGTTTTAAAAAGACAATGCTTTGAATAGGAAATGAAGCATATTTTACATTCTACAGATAGGGGATAAGTCGCTATGGGAACTCTTTGGATTCCCATGATGCACTGCTTTGACAGGGACGGAAGAAAAGGCAGAGTTGACAATCTTGTGTATGTAGCAGATCTTTGGTAAGGATTAGGTTTGGTGTGATAGTTGACTACTGTATAGAGCAGATCTTTGGTAAGGATTAGGATTGATATGATAGAGGTGGAGGACTGTGTTCTGTGTTTCGTGTTCCATGCTGTCTGTTTTGTTTACATTTTGTGAGGTTTTTGTCAAACCTTTTGTTTTGGCACTTGTGCCTTTTATTTTGACCAGTGTGGTTTTGTTAGTGCGTGTTCTGTTTTGTTTATTTGTTTAATTAAAAGGTGTATTAGTGCATTTAACCATGCAGCTTTCTGTGTGTGTCTCTGACCCTGCAAATACCATCTGGGAGGCTACTGCACCACATACGGTGTCAGAAGCGGGACAGCGCCCCTAGTGACAGACCAGGAACTGCAGGGTAAAAGAAAACAAAGTAAAGAAAAGAAAATGGAGCAGAAGGAAATCCAGCAGGAGCAGCAGTGCTGGCCAAAGGTGGCCGCCTCCGAGGAGTTTGGGCACCGGCAGGACGTGGGCCCAAACGAAGACCCCCTCTGGCATGAAGGCCACTATCAGGTTGAGGTGAGGATGGAGGAGGGATGGTTTCCTTTGGGGGATCCAACCCCAGCCACCAGACCAAAAGACCCAGATGGAGGATGCACTTCCATGGTGCCTCGCCTGCCCCGAAGAGGAAGATGGAGAGAAAGAAAGGGGGCAGGATGAGAGTGTGGAGGAGCAGAAGGGGCTCACTGTATGTCAGGACTCTGGCTACATCCATAGGGAATGCGAGGGGGCAGACCCTTGTTCAAGGCCTACTTTGGCCAAGAAGTGGAGTCATTTGAAGAATGGCTCCGCCTCAAGGCTCTCCAACCAACAAAGGTGGATTCCCCACCTTCCCAGTGTTTCCTTCCCCCTCCTTCCTCATCGCGCTAGAGGCCTCAGGTTGGTGCCTCGCCTGCCTGCAGGGAGTCAGGGCACGTTGGGGGGAACTGCCCCCTCCAAGAGGAGGAGGAACAGCTGCCAGCTCGATTGCCGAGGAAATGGAAGGGGGGTCGTCCCCAGAGGCGAGCCAAGAAGCCATGTTCTGTCATCAGCATTGCCACTGCTAGCTGTGCCGCAGCGCCCCGCACAGCTGTTAGCACTGCCACTGTTGCCACTAGCATCATTTCCTCTGACGCAGCACCCCTGTGGCGGAGTGTCCCACCCCTATATATATATATGTGCACTGTGTTATTATGATTTGTATTATTGTTTGCAGCGCAGATAAAAGCGCTGCGTATTTGTTACTGTTTTTAGATTTTAAAAACCTTGTGAGGATGCGTGACTGATCAGCTAGTGATTTATTTAGCTAGCTGACAGTCACACATCCTTATTAAACTCGTGCAGACGGTGACCATCTCCCGAGTTAATTCATTGATTAATTGTTGCTAATCGGGAGATGGTCACTGTATATAAACCTGCAGCTCTCTACCCTCACGGAGAGTGTACAGGGGAGAGTATGGGAGAGCGAGCAAGGAGAGCTAAAAACAACTGCTAAAAACAACTGGTAACTATACTGGTTTTCAATAGCATGATACTTATTTGTTTGGCCAACGTGCCCATTTGTTTCTTTCTTGTTTTGTTTAAATCTTTTATTATTTAATAAAACGCTGAGCGCTATAGCACTGCAGTTTCACTACCGCCCTTATTTGTTTATGTGTTGCTGTTTCTTGGACCGTGACGTCATCACTGCAACCACTCTGTCACAGCCCGCACAGCTGTTAGCATTGCCACTAGCATCATTTCCTCTGCCGCAGTGCCCCGCACAGCTGTTAGCGTTGCCACTAGCATCATTTCCTCTGCCGCAGCGCCCCGCACAGCTGTTAGCATTGCCACTAGCATCATTTCCTCTGCCGCAGCGCCCCGCACAGCTGTTAGCATTGCCACTAGCATCATTTCCTCTGCTGCAGCGTCCCGCACAGCTGTTAGTGTTGCCACTAGCATAATTTCCTCTGCTGCAGCGCCCCGCACAGCTGTTAGCGTTGCCACTAGCATCATTTCCTCTGCCGCAGCGCCCCGCACAGCTGTTAGCATTGCCACTAGCATCATTTCCTCTGCTGCAGCGTCCCGCACAGCTGTTAGTGTTGCCACTAGCATAATTTCCTCTGCTGCAGCGCCCCGCACAGCTGTTAGCGTTGCCACTAGCATCATTTCCTCTGCCGCAGCGCCCCGCACAGCTGTTAGCATTGCCACTAGCATCATTTCCTCTGCCGCAGCGCCCCGCACCGCTGTTAGCGTTGCCACTAGCATCATTTCATCTGCCGCAGCGCCCCGCATCATTTCCTCTGCCGCAGCGCCCCGCACAGCTGTTAGCGTTGCCACTAGCTTCATTTCCTCTGCTGCAGCGCCCCGCACAGCTGTTAGCGTTGCCACTAGCTTCATTTCCTCTGCCGCAGCGTCCCGCACAGCTGTTAGTGTTGCCACTAGCATAATTTCCTCTGCTGCAGCGCCCCGCACAGCTGTTAGCGTTGCCACTAGCTTCATTTCCTCTGCCGCAGCGTCCCGCACAGCTGTTAGCATTGCCACTAGCATCATTTCCTCTGCTGCAGCGTCCCGCACAGCTGTTAGTGTTGCCACTAGCATAATTTCCTCTGCTGCAGCGCCCCGCACAGCTGTTAGCGTTGCCACTAGCTTCATTTCCTCTGCCGCAGCGTCCCGCACAGCTGTTAGCATTGCCACTAGCATCATTTCCTCTGCCGCAGCGCCCCGCACAGCTGTTAGCATTGCCACTAGCATCATTTCATCTGCCGCAATGCCCCACACAGCTGTTAGCATTGCCACTAGCATCATTTCCTCTGCCGCAGCGCCCCGCACAGCTGTTAGCGTTGCCACTAGCATCATTACGCTGCCGGAATACCTCGCACCGCTATCAGCCCTTGTGCCTTTTATTTTGACCAGTGTGGTGTTGTTAGTTTTTGTATCATTTTGTGTTGTTCATTTGTTTAATTAAAAGGCTCATTAGTGCATTTAACCATGCAGCTTTCTGTGTCTGTGCCTGCAAATACCATCTGGGAAGTTACAGCGCCACACAGGGTAATACCTTACATCAATCAGAATAGATTTCAAAATATCTTCATGTATTTGATGGAACATATTGCAATATATTTAAAAATGAATAAATCTCCATTGATGTTAAAATATATGAAAATATGTTTCTAAAATTTATTTAAATGCAAATAAAAATCTATTTTTTTTTTTTTAAATGTCTTCAGTTCCTCGGCAGGGACAGAACATTTCTGAGAATGAGCTGGTATAGGATGCTAGCCTGTCTCTGTCTATTAATCTTTCACTCCACTAGCTATCAGCATGTTAATAATGCTGTTTATTCTTTATCAGGGTTTTGTGTGCCTGCGTACAACCAGATCAGAAAACACGTGTTTGTGGAAACTGAGAAGAGCTGGTCTGGAGCTCAGAGCTACTGTAGAGAGAAGCACACAGACCTGGCCACTGTGCGCAGCCAGGAAGAAGCAGAGCAGCTCTTAAATATTACAGGAGCTTCTCTCGGGGATTCCTGGATCGGGCTGTATCGTGATGACACACAGAACTGGCAGTGGTCTAACAGCGATGATGTCATCTACTCCAACTGGAGGGCAGATGTCTTCTGTGCTTCAGTCAATTCAGACGGAAAGTGGACTGATTTACCCTGCCACCTTCAGAAAGCCTTCATGTGCTACAAAGGTAAAGACATAATTATTGCTATATTGCAATTGATTATTCATTCATTTTAGTTGTTATAATTATTAAGCATCCTTGTGAGGGGAGCTTGTATGACTTTGCAAATCCACCCACTCCTACAGCTGCTAATATCTCAAAAACTATTTCAGCTTGCAAATATTTTCAGTCAAAACCCTGAATCCAAGTTTGCCCTTGAAAGGATACAAAAACATACGCTTATTAGATGTGTTTGGTGTGTTTCAGAGGCAGTTCCAAAGATACCTACATTTCATTAGTGATAGATGGATGGAGCTATAACACTGTTCCCCCCCTCTGGTGAGGTGTAGGGCTGTCAGGTTTACCTTCCCCTCTGGGCTGGGGTTTGCTGTGTGAAGGCTGAAATCTTCTCTGGGAGTTCTGTGGCAGTTCATTTCTTTCAGATGCAGGAAAGTCAGGCTCTGCTTCATCTCCTAGTACCCGAGTGCTGCTGGTATTGGGCCGGGTATCTGTATATTTCACCATACTCTCCTTTAGCTTCCAGGATGGTGGGCATTGAGTTGTCTGCATTTCCACTGCGCTCATGGCAGCTCTGACCTCTGCAGACAGGTTACGTATGAACAGCAGCTTGACGCTCTTGTCTACATTGTCCCTGGATGTGCTTCACCTGCATAGTAAAGGAGTTTCAGCTCCTTGTAGAAGTCTCTCGGGTCCTCATCCTTCTTACATTGTCTGAGACAGGCTGTGTGCAGGGCTGTGCAGGGATCACCGGGTCCTCATCCTTCTTGCATTATCTGAGACAGGCTGTGTGCAGGGCTGTGCATGGATTGCTGTAC
Source organism: Acipenser ruthenus (assembly GCF_902713425.1). Lineage (NCBI taxonomy): Eukaryota > Metazoa > Chordata > Actinopteri > Acipenseriformes > Acipenseridae > Acipenser > Acipenser ruthenus. The sequence continues at coordinate 8,967,709 of NC_081231.1, read as the reverse complement.
TTGGAGCATTTCCCTGTTAAGGCAGCACACAGTTTCTCAAAATGTTTCCTGGTCCACTCCTGTACTGTGTCTACAAGTGTGAGAGAGAGCAGTCTGGCCTCATGTAGATCACTTGTCAGTCCCCAGTCATTCATAATATCCTGCATATGACTGATGTGTCCCTCAATGGTGATGCTCAAACTTGCTGATAGTTGACACTAACTTGTGGACTTGGTGTAAACCATTAGTTCTCAGTTCAGGTTGAAAAATCAATAATACATAGAGCCTTCTGGACCATGTCCTTTTGGATTTCTACATCCCAGACAGCAGCACCCCCCTGTCCCCTACATCAACGTTTCGTTCTTTCTATTGTGCTTGAGATCCCCAGCCAGAATCTTTCCGTCTCAACCACAGCTAGTTGCTGCTCCTCTCTGCTGCTTCAGATAAGTTCTTCACTGTGCGACACAACTCTTGGCCACTGAATCCGACGTCTCTGAGAAACCGGGTTGTAGAGTGTGCCACAAATCCTCGACAACCCACCTCCACTGGGTAAACCCAGACTCTCCATCCTTGCTGTTCCGCTTCAGTGGCTAGTTGAAAATACCGCAGTTTCTTCCTCTCATACGCCTCATCTACAGCTTCCTCCCATGGCACTGTTAACTCTACCAGGCCCTTGCTTTTTTCACAGCTTGCTCTACTTCTTTCCACTTAGGTGCACAGTCCTCCATTTGGTATTCTGGTGGATTGATAGGTGGGATGTCTGAAGGAATTGACATAGGATCCTGCCTTTTTGAATCTGTATGAGTTTCCTACAAATATCTCTCCAGCTCAAACTTAGATGCTTTTAGTGTGCCATTCTTCTCACTGGTGAATAACTTATTTAAAAAATTGAATGGGTGTGGCGGAGTGTCCCACCCCTATGTATTATTATTTGTATTTTTGTTTGCGGTGTGGATAAAAGCGCCTCGGCTTTTGTTATTGTTTTTATATTTATAATTTAAAACCCCATGAGGATGCGTGACTGATCAGCTACTGATTTAACTAGCTGACAGTCATGCATCCTTACCAAACGCGTGCAGACTGTGGCAGAGGGGTAATAAGATAATTAACAGCTAGTTAACCCCTCGGCCAGAGTATAAGAACCGGCAGCTGTCCTTGCTGCGGGGTTGGTTGGGGTGTACAGAGAGGAGGTACGGGGAGATAGAGAGAAGACAGAAAATAACAATTGCTAAGACGTGCTGGATTAGCCAGCACGACACTTACTTGTTTGTCTGTTTATTCGTTTGGCCCTCGTGCCCTTTTGTTTCTGTTTTGTTGTTTGTTTAAATCTTTTGTTTTTGGTTTGTTTATTTAATAAATCCACGCTGAGTGCCGTTGCATTTAGCTTCACCCGCCCATCCATTGTTTTGATTCAGTCATTTCCTGGTCCGTGACGTTACCACACCTCACCACTGCGAGCTAGCCTGCCACAATGGGTCTTTATAAAAGTTAGTTCTTGCACGCTCCTTTTTGTAGCGTTTCCGTAGGCGCTCAGCTCTGCACAATGTTGCAAGCTTATCTTTTATGACCCTTTGTAAGAGATTGAGTCCCTCCTTCTGACTTTGTTCTGCTCTTCTCCATTGCTTCCTCAGCTGTCTCCTTTCTCTAACTAAGCGTTCAATCACTTGCTGCCGTCTAGACTTTCCAGGAAGAATGTGTACTTTTTCCTTCCTTTTTTCAACTCCAAACCTCTCGCTTCCATATGCGTAGATGATGTCCCCAAATTTATCCAGCTTCTTTTCAACTGTTCCACTTAATCTTTTCAACACAAAGCACAGATCAGTGTTTACTGTGTCCCATGCAGTTTTCTCATAAGCTCTTGGCCATTTAACTCCAGGCTTGTGCCCGTTGAGGTTCTTTTCTCTCTTATGCTGGTTTGTCTGACCGGGTTCACAAGGATCATTAGGTTCATCACTAACTGTGTCCATGCAAGTCCTCCTCACGTCTATGACAGGGGTGCTGATATCCTGCGAACTATATATATATATATATATATATATATATATATATATATATATACACACACACACGCACATATATACACACATATATTTTTTTACTATATATATCTCATACCCTGATAAGTATTAGCTTGATACTTGCGTGTACTTCCCGTTGGTATAGTTCAGTTTCAGGTAAAGCAGGATGTCTTGAGGGAACCAGAGACGTGGTACACCAACTCCACAGCTTTGCAGCCATTCTGAAGGGACAACTTTGACTTGAATCTTCAGAACAAAGGGAGGCCAGAGAGCGTTTCCGATTGGTTAGTCATATCAGAGCTGAGACACTGTTTGAAGTGGAGGTGCCAATCACTGTCTCCTGTGTCGGGCAAACGTTGAGTAGATTACACACGGTGATAACCCGTGTCTCTGTGTTTGCATACTGAGTAAATTACACACGGTGATAACCCGTGTCTCTGCGTCTGCATACTGAGTAAATTACATTGATTAATTAGTGATAGCCAGTGTCTACACATTTGCAGACTTAAACTCGTTACTGAGAATACCAATCTGTCTGCAATGTGATCTACAATACCCAACTGACAACACCGAAGCAGGAGTAAATTAACCAACTGGCAGGAGTGTGGAGTAGTGGTTAGGGCTCTGGACTCTTGACTGGAGGGTCGTGGGTTCAATCCCAGGTGGGGGGACACTGCTGCTGTGCCCTTGAGCAAGGTACTTTACTTAGATTGCTCCAGTAAAAACCCAACTGTATAAATGGGGAATTGTATGTAAAAATAATGTGATATCTTGTAACAATTGTAAGTTGCCCTGGATAAGGGCGTCTGCTAAGAAATAAATAATAATAACAACTCAAAAATATACTTCTGGTCTGAATTTTGCCCCTTATTTTTAAATAACACACAGATGTACTTGACTGTAGACAGGATGCCGTTTGTGATAAATTGTAGGATTGATGAAAACACACAGTTTGTTTTGGATTCAGAGCCAGCTCCCCTCCACAGCTCCCAGCCTCTCAGCTGCTGTTTGTTTGTGTTTACAGAGACCAGCAACATCACTGAGAGATACACCCTGATTGAAGAACTGAAAACCTGGACTGAAGCTCAGCAGTACTGTAGGGAACAACACACCGACCTCGTCAGTATAAAGAACGCCAGTGAAAATGAAGAAATAGTGAAGAAAGCACAGGGCAAGCCCTTCTGGATAGGCCTGTTCAATGAGCCCTGGAAGTGGTCACACCAGGGGGATAACTACACATTTCACACCTGGAACTATGGGGAACCAGACAATTGGGGAGGAGATGAGAACTGTGTGTCGATGAGTAAGAGTGGTGAATGGACTGACACTGGCTGCAACAATCAGAACTCCTTCTTCTGCTGTGAGGGTGAGGACCCTGTTCAGACTGTGTTCCATTTAATTCAGTGTAAACCTTCATATTGAAAGAGGGAAGCATGATTAGATCTCTTCAGTAGGTCCTGGTGGTGACAAATCTACCACTTTCCACTTTGAGAATCAATCACAGAGGGTCTAAATGGGGTTAAAAGTGTAAACAAAACCCCAGTTATATTTCTTTAGGCTTTAAGGTATTGTGCTGTGCTGTGCAATATCCTATAATAACAAGACATGTACCTTTACACATTCTAAAACAACATTAACATTGATTGACAGTGAACTGAGTTTTCCTCACAACGATATCTTTGTCTACCTGGTGTTTCCATGACCTTCGTCACTCATGCCAGAATGATACTCGTGTTACAGTACAAACCACAAGCATGCTGTTAGTATATTTATTATCACCATACAGTTCTACTAGTGTCCTACTGTGACAGGAATGGCGTGTGGTGACGTCAGCCCAGATGCAGGAAGAAGACCAAGATGCAGTACTGCAGTTCAAAAGGCACTGCAGCGCCGTTTATTTTAAACAACAAAAATAAAATAAAATATTTAAACACAAAACACTGCTCACAGAGCAAAATAAATATTTAAACAAAAACACAAACACAAAACCAATAGGTCAGGCTGGGCAGATTGCTGTCACTGTTCCTATTCTTTTCGTTTCAAATTTCTCCTCACTCACTCTCGTTCCTCCTCTGGAACACCCACCTGGAGTGCAGAGAGCTGCAGGTTTATATACCGTGGCCGAGGGGTTTAACGAGCTAGTAATTATTCTATTACCTCTCGGCCACAATCTGCATGAGTTTATTAATTACTCCTGGCAGAGGATGAGCTACTAACCTTGCCTCTGCCAGAAGACGTTTTAAATAAAAACAATAACAAAACACATGATGCTTCGCCGTCATATATAAATACAATAAATCATAAAACAAACACAAACAAAACAACAAACTGCACAGGGACGGAGGGGGGAGACCTGGTTCTAAAAATAAATAACAAATAATTGTACAGGGCTCCTCGCCCTGTTACACCTACATTCTTACAAGACCAGTAATCTGTGACTGTTGGTTCCATTTCCAGTGGAATTCTTTTCTCTGAAGAACACGTTTTCACTCATCTTTTTTGTGCTGTCCCCTCTCCCCAGGCGGCTCCTCTGGTCAATGTTTCTATGAAGGATCTGGGAAGACATGGCAGGAAGCTCAGAGCTACTGCAGAAACCAAGGCAGAGACCTGCCCACCATTCAAGACCAGGCCAGGGTTAATAAGCTTATAGGTCTTATACCTTCAAATAGTAACTGGTATTACTGGATCGGGCTGTATCATGACAAAGAGAACTGGCAGTGGTCCAGAGGAGGTGATGTCATCTACTCCAACTGGGAACCATACCTCTTCTGTGCTTCAGTCAATTCAGAGGGAGAGTGGGAGGATTCACTCTGCAGTCAGGGAAACTATTTCATGTGCTACAACGGTGAGTTGAGATTCAATTCCTTTGTTAATGAAACAGCTGACTGGACTGGGGGATGAAGCCAGGTCCCCTGGATACTGCACAGGGGCCATAATCTTGAAACGTTCAAAAGAAGAAACATCTTCTTAAATCCAGCATGTTTCTAAGTTTGTTATTAAGAAAAATGTTAAGAAGGTGTGTCATTCATAACACATTTTCTTATATTTTTTTCCTTCATAAGAAACTTAAGAAAATGTGTATTCTTCAAAGTTCTTATTTTGTTTAGAATATTCCAGACAGCAAAAGCCTTGTCTTAAATATGTAGCCCTTTTTAGACATGTAGAAGAAATATGTTTAGCAGTTAAATAACTATTTGTATTAGAATAAAAGGTGATAAAGAGGGTTGTAGTTTTGCTGTATTATGTGTAGTGGGCTGAACCTCACATGACTGATTCATTTGTTATGTAAATGAGGTCTGACAGGTATTCTGCAATATTTAAAGCTGCATCTCCCTGTTACAAGTTATTTTCAGTCACCATGAGCAGAGGATCTGACAGACTGATAGCACAGCAGGTGCTCGGTTGGCAGGTGCTTCCCTAACCAACACTAGGCTACATAAATGCCATGTTTCATGAGGTACAGCCTCCACAGTGATGAGCCAGTCTTGTTGCTCGTGACAAATGTAACTTGTATTTCTCTTTAAACAGTGTTGTTGTGTTCATGCACTGGTGGTAGAGTTTGTTTTTAAAGATTGAGGTTAGCAGTTTCATCATCCCGCTTCTCATACACGGGCAATCTTATGACACACGGGTCTCACACCACCACCGTGTACAATAAGACTGTACAATAACAATGATTATAGGAAATTATTATTCACCATGAATAATAATAATAAATACCACAGCCACCTGAAGTAAACAGTCATTGCACTGCCTCAGCCAATCAGGTTCCTAGTAGAGTGCTCATTATCATGCAGTCGACGCCCTCAGAGCTTTAGAATGTTGAAACTGTCATTGGAACAGGCTGATTTCAAAATAGAAAAATACCAGCCAGTACAGGAAAGACATGAAAGCACATGGGGGGGGGGGGATGTGTTCATAATGATCCTGTTTGCTTCATATTGATTGTGCACCGACTGTGAGGAAAATGAATGATCAATTTGAAAAAGAACAATGATTATTCCTAAATCATTAAATAGACTCCCCCATCCCCCACTTTGCTATTAAATACTTTTCAGACATAAACTAAAGAGACTCCCATGCACTGCTAGAGATGCTGCTTTTCATGACCTTGATAGCTGAGCCGGGTGTGACTCGGGTTCAATCACTATACAACAGGAGAGCCAGCGCACCGCCACAGATCACATTGATTTTGATCTGTTTGTGTTCACAGAGACCAGCAACATCACTGAGAGATACACCCTGATTGAAGAACTGAAAACCTGGACTGAAGCTCAGCAGTACTGTAGAGAACACCACACCGACCTCGTCAGTATAAAGAACGCCAGTGAAAATGAAGAACTAGTGAAGAAAGCGCAGGGCAAGCCCTTCTGGATAGGCCTGTTCAATGAGCCCTGGAAGTGGTCACACCAGGGGGATAACTACACATTTCACAACTGGAACTATTGGGAACCAGACAATGGGGGAGGGGATGAGAACTGTGTGATGATGAGTAAGACTGGTGAATGGATCGACTATGGCTGCAACATTCAGTTGCCCTTCTTCTGCTGTGAGGGTGAGGACCCTGTTCAGACTGTGTTCTCATTTAATTCAGTGTAAACCTTCAGTTTCAAAGAGGGAAGCATGAATAGATCTCTTCAATAAGTCCTGGTGGTGACAAATCTAGCAGTTTCCACTTTGAGAATCAATCACAGGCTCCCTGTTCAGGCTGATGGGATGGTCAATATCCTTCCAGAGGTAATGGGGTGATGTGGATTGCAGCTATCAGTACCCCTTGTTCTGCTGTGATTGAAGGCTTCCTGTTCAGTCTGTGCTCTTGTTCAGCTCAGTGTTTGTACCGCAGTCTGTGAGCAGGGACTCAGAGGCTCAGTCCATCTGATCCTACAGTAGCTGTCTGACCTCCAGAGCAGGGCAGGGTGTAGCCTAGAGATCTGAAGAACCAGAATCCAGCCCGGTCATTAAGAGTGTGACAGGGAGCAGCTACCCCTCATTGTTATACCCAGGAGAGACGTGTGCTGTGATATACATTCTTACTGTCTATTTATTATATTTATTTGAAAACAATAAACCATTGTCAGCATTGCCCTGGTGGAGACAGCAGCATAGACACAGTTTCATTGAAATGCATTTGAACACTACACTTGAAACAGGAAACACTAAATCTTGTTGTTGTGTGTTTTCTTTACAGATTCAGACCCCACAAGCCCCCCTTCCACTCCGGTCTCTCAAGGTATGCAGTGTAATCACTTCAGAGGATTCAGAACCACAGCAGCAATCTGGCTTTGTTATAAACTTTCTTTTTTTCTCTTTTTCTTGTTACAGAAGGAGAATCCACGAGCCCCTCTTCCACTCCGGTCTCTCAAGGTAAGTGCAGTTTGAAGATGGCAGTCTGTTCAGTGTGACTGACAGCCCACTTCACCATGAGTTATAAATGAATCTCAGTGTTGTTATCAACCTCACTAATTTAGCAGTGAGTTCACCATTGCCCTGGTGACGACAGCACCACTCTCTCACACACACACACACACACACACACACACACACTGACACACACACACACACACACACACACTGACACACACACACACACACACATGCACACACACACTGATACACACACACTGACACACACTGACACACACACATACACACACACACACGCACACTGACACACACACACACACACATACACACACACACACAATGATACTCACACACTGACACACACACAATGATACACACTGACACACACACATACACGCACCCACACACACACACACAATGATACACACACACACTGACACACACACTGACATACACATACACACACACACACTGACACACACACACTGACACACACACATAAACACACAATGATACACACACACTGACACACACACACAGAGACACACTGACACACACACACTGACACACACACACACACACACACACACACACACAGGGTGTCGCTCAAATATATTTAGACAATAATGTAGAAAGGCAAATGATGTATTTTTACTCCTGCAAATCCAAACCTCTCAAGCCTTCTCTCAACACCAGCCTCTAAAGGTATGGAGTGCACTAGTTCATTTTGAATGTGGCTTTGTAATAAATGACTTATTGTTTGATTATATTAGTATTTATTTATTGTCCTGGTGGAGACAGCAGCATAGACACAGTTTCATTGAAATGCATTTGAACAATACACTTGAAACAGGAAACACTAAATCTTGTTGTTGTGTGTTTTCTTTACAGATTCAGACCCTACAAGCCCCCCTTCCACTCCGGTCTCTCAAGGTATGCAGTGTAATCACTTCAGAGGATTCAGAACCACTGCAGCAATCTGGCTTTGTTATAAACTTTCTTTTTTTCTCTCTTTCTTGTTACTGAAGGAGAATCCACGAGGTCCTCTTCCACTCCGGTCTCTCAAGGTATGCAGTGTAATCACTTCAGAGGATTCAGAACCACTGCAGCAATCTGGCTTTGTTATAAACTTTCTTTTTTTCTCTCTTTCTTGTTACTGAAGGAGAATCCACGAGGCCCCCTTCCACTCCGGTCTCTCAAGGTATGCAGTGTAATCACTTCAGAGGATTCAGAACCACTGCAGCAATCTGGCTTTGTTATAAACTTTCTTTTTTTCTCTCTTTCTTGTTACTGAAGGAGAATCCTCGAGGCCCCCTTCCACTCCGCTCTCTCAAGGTAAGTGCAGTTTGAAGATGGCAGTCTGTTCAGTGTGATTGACAGCCCACCTCACGTGTCATGTGATCCACTAGAGCTATATAAGCTGTGGGAGAGCTGTGTGCAACTATTCAGCAACAACACTAGGAGAGCAGACGATTGTCTTTCGGTTTGGAATCCTAATGTATAGAATTACATTATATTGTCCAGTACAAATAATCTGTCTTCAGGTAACCCTGTTTATACTGTTGAAAACTGCCCTAACATTAGACACTCCTCTAAACATCTAAACACAAGAGTTCATCTCTGAAAATCTACCTCTGTTAAAATGCACGTCACATTATTACAGAGCTCGCTGGGGCTGCAGTGAATCCAGTAGAGCAGGGCGGGTGAAGCAGGTGTCTGGAGATTCTGCCTCGATGGAGAGGGCTGCCCGGTGCTGCTTAGGAACGTCTCAGTTTTGAACTCATCGTATTATTGAAAACGTTTTTGAAGCTCAATCTTACTGCATTATTTAGAAGTATAAATAGTCAACATAAATAAACATAAATAAAAATCACAATACTCATACTTTCACGGGTTTTGTTTTATTTCCCTTTTAAAAAACAAACATTTCAGAAATACCATCATATCAAGCGTTTAGAAACTGGTAAAAATGTAATGTACAGTACAGTGTAGTGATTGAAGACGACATACCACGTGCATTTGTTTGCAAGTTGAGTTTAGATGACTTCACTCACGTGTCTCTGCTGCTGAAACTCAACATGACAGCTGCACCAACGAAGAAAGAAAAGCAATGTTTCAGTAAAAGACAGAGCTAAAACAAAATCTGATTATCTCTATGAGGATGGTGGGACACTATTGTTCAAGTTTTGCTGGCGTTGATCATGTATGAGTCAGTACCATTAAAAGATCATATTGCCAGTCATAAACATGTAGAGAGAACAAAAAAGCAAACAAGACGGCAACAATGGCAAAGCATGCATTCACTATACTGAAAACTGAGATCTAAGACACTGCATTCACTATACTGAAAACTGAGGTCTAAGACACTGCATTCACTATACTGAAAACTGAGGTCTAAGACACTGCATTCACTATACTGAAAACTGAGGTCTAAGACACTGCATTCACTATACTGAAAACTGAGGTCTAAGACACTGCACTCACTATACTGAAAACTGAGATCTAAGACACTGCATTCACTATGCTGAAAACTGAGGTCTAAGACACTGCATTCACTATACTGAAAACTGAGATCTAAGACACTGCATTCACTATGCTGAAAACTGAGATCTAAGACACTGCACTCACTATACTGAAAACTGAGATCTAAGACACTGCATTCACTATGCTGAAAACTGAGGTCTAAGACACTGCATTCACTATGCTGAAAACTGAGGTCTAAGACACTGCATTCACTATACTGAAAACTGAGATCTAAGACACTGCATTCACTATACTGAAAACTGAGGTCTAAGACACTGCATTCACTATACTGAAAACTGAGGTCTAAGACACTGCATTCACTATGCTGAAAACTGAGGTCTAAGACACTGCATTCACTATGCTGAAAACTGAGATCTAAGACACTGCATTCACTATACTGAAAACTGAGATCTAAGACACTGCATTCACTATACTGAAAACTGAGGTCGAAGACACTGCATTCACTATACTGAAAACTGAGGTCGAAGACACTGCATTCACTATACTGAAAACTGAGGTCGAAGACACTGCATTCACTATACTGAAAACTGAGGTCGAAGACACTGCATTCACTATACTGAAAACTGAGATCTAAGACACTGCATTCACTATGTTGAAAACTGAGGTCTAAGACACTGCATTCACTATGCTGAAAACTGAGGTCTAAGACACTGCATTCACTATACTGAAAACTGAGATCTAAGACACTGCATTCACTATACTGAAAACTGAGGTCTAAGACACTGCATTCACTATGCTGAAAACTGAGATCTAAGACACTGCATTCACTATGTTGAAAACTGAGGTCTAAGACACTGCATTCACTATGCTGAAAACTGAGGTCTAAGACACTGCATTCACTATACTGAAAACTGAGATCTAAGACACTGCATTCACTATACTGAAAACTGAGGTCGAAGACACTGCATTCACTATACTGAAAACTGAGGTCGAAGACACTGCATTCACTATACTGAAAACTGAGGTCGAAGACACTGCATTCACTATACTGAAAACTGAGATCTAAGACACTGCATTCACTATGTTGAAAACTGAGGTCTAAGACACTGCATTCACTATGCTGAAAACTGAGGTCTAAGACACTGCATTCACTATACTGAAAACTGAGATCTAAGACACTGCATTCACTATACTGAAAACTGATGTCGAAGACACTGCATTCACTATACTGAAAACTGAGGTCGAAGACACTGCATTCACTATGCTGAAAACTGAGGTCTAAGACACTGCATTCACTATACTGAAAACTGAGATCTAAGACACTGCACTCACTATACTGAAAACTGAGATCTAAGACACTGCATTCACTATGCTGAAAACTGAGGTCTAAGACACTGCATTCACTATACTGAAAACTGAGATCTAAGACACTGCATTCACTATGCTGAAAACTGAGATCTAAGACACTGCACTCACTATACTGAAAACTGAGATCTAAGACACTGCATTCACTATGCTGAAAACTGAGGTCTAAGACACTGCATTCACTATACTGAAAACTGAGGTCTAAGACACTGCATTCACTATACTGAAAACTGAGGTCTAAGACACTGCATTCACTATGCTGAAAACTGAGGTCTAAGACACTACATTCACTATGCTGAAAACTGAGATCTAAGACACTGCACTCTCTATACTGAAAACTGAGATCTAAGACACTGCACTCTCTATACTGAAAACTGAGATCTAAGACACTGCATTCACTATACTGAAAACTGAGGTCTAAGACACTGCATTCACTATACTGAAAACTGAGATCTAAGACACTGCATTCACTATGCTGAAAACTGAGGTCTAAGACACTGCATTCACTATGCTGAAAACTGAGATCTAAGACACTGCACTCTCTATACTGAAAACTGAGATCTAAGACACTGCATTCACTATACTGAAAACTGAGGTCTAAGACACTGCATTCACTATACTGAAAACTGAGGTCTAAGGCACTGCATTCACTATACTGAAAACTGAGGTCTAAGACACTGCATTCACTATGCTGAAAACTGAGGTCTAAGACACTGCATTCACTATACTGAAAACTGAGATCTAAGACACTGCATTCACTATACTGAAAACTGAGGTCGAAGACACTGCATTCACTATACTGAAAACTGAGGTCGAAGACACTGCATTCACTATACTGAAAACTGAGGTCGAAGACACTGCATTCACTATACTGAAAACTGAGGTCGAAGACACTGCATTCACTATACTGAAAACTGAGATCTAAGACACTGCATTCACTATGTTGAAAACTGAGGTCTAAGACACTGCATTCACTATGCTGAAAACTGAGGTCTAAGACACTGCATTCACTATACTGAAAACTGAGATCTAAGACACTGCATTCACTATACTGAAAACTGAGGTCTAAGACACTGCATTCACTATGCTGAAAACTGAGATCTAAGACACTGCATTCACTATGTTGAAAACTGAGGTCTAAGACACTGCATTCACTATGCTGAAAACTGAGGTCTAAGACACTGCATTCACTATACTGAAAACTGAGATCTAAGACACTGCATTCACTATACTGAAAACTGAGGTCGAAGACACTGCATTCACTATACTGAAAACTGAGGTCGAAGACACTGCATTCACTATACTGAAAACTGAGGTCGAAGACACTGCATTCACTATACTGAAAACTGAGATCTAAGACACTGCATTCACTATGTTGAAAACTGAGGTCTAAGACACTGCATTCACTATGCTGAAAACTGAGGTCTAAGACACTGCATTCACTATACTGAAAACTGAGATCTAAGACACTGCATTCACTATACTGAAAACTGAGGTCGAAGACACTGCATTCACTATACTGAAAACTGAGGTCGAAGACACTGCATTCACTATGCTGAAAACTGAGGTCTAAGACACTGCATTCACTATACTGAAAACTGAGATCTAAGACACTGCACTCACTATACTGAAAACTGAGATCTAAGACACTGCATTCACTATGCTGAAAACTGAGGTCTAAGACACTGCATTCACTATACTGAAAACTGAGATCTAAGACACTGCATTCACTATGCTGAAAACTGAGGTCTAAGACACTGCATTCACTATGCTGAAAACTGAGGTCTAAGACACTACATTCACTATGCTGAAAACTGAGATCTAAGACACTGCACTCTCTATACTGAAAACTGAGATCTAAGACACTGCATTCACTATGCTGAAAACTGAGGTCTAAGACACTGCATTCACTATACTGAAAACTGAGGTCTAAGACACTGCATTCACTATACTGAAAACTGAGATCTAAGACACTGCATTCACTATACTGAAAACTGAGGTCTAAGACACTGCATTCACTATGCTGAAAACTGAGATCTAAGACACTGCACTCTCTATACTGAAAACTGAGATCTAAGACACTGCATTCACTATACTGAAAACTGAGGTCTAAGACACTGCATTCACTATACTGAAAACTGAGGTCTAAGGCACTGCATTCACTATACTGAAAACTGAGGTCTAAGACACTGCATTCACTATACTGAAAACTGAGATCTAAGACACTGCATTCACTATGCTGAAAACTGAGGTCTAAGACACTGCATTCACTATACTGAAAACTGAGATCTAAGACACTGCATTCACTATACTGAAAACTGAGATCTAAGACACTGCATTCACTATACTGAAAACTGAGGTCTAAGACACTGCATTCACTATACTGAAAACTGAGATCTAAGACACTGCATTCACTATGCTGAAAACTGAGGTCTAAGACACTGCATTCACTATACTGAAAACTGAGATCTAAGACACTGCATTCACTATACTGAAAACTGAGATCTAAGACACTGCATTCACTATGCTGAAAACTGAGATCTAAGAAACTGCATTCACTATGCTGAAAACTGAGGTCTAAGACACTGCATTCACTATGCTGAAAACTGAGATCTAAGACACTGCATTCACTATGCTGAAAACTGAGATCTAAGACACTGCATTCACTATGCTGAAAACTGAGATCTAAGACACTGCATTCACTATGCTGAAAACTGAGGTCTAAGAGACTGTGTTCAAGGCGGCTCTTTCCTGAAGTATTGAAGGAAAATGAATTGCGTGTTTAATTATTGTTTACTTTATTTATTTCTATGCTACTTGTGTTTTAATAAAGCTGTAATTAGCAATATTAAACCAAGGCAGTTTTTTTAAATTAAATTATATTTCAAAATTGTATAATGCAACAAAATGAATACATTCAAAGGGTTAGTGCGTCGTCGAAGGTTCCTCACTGATAATTGATCCTTTCTCAGTTAAAGCGGCACATTTCTCAGAATCTAAAAAGGGAACGCTGCTCCCGTTCTGTGCTGCACATTACAGACTACGTGGGGTCTTATTGTTTTACATGGGGTTTATTTAATGGCTGTGTGAACTCTTCTGTGCTGCACATTACAGACTACGTGGGGTCTTATTGTTTGACATGGGGTTTATTTAATGGCTGTGTGATCTCTTCTGTGCTGCACATTACAGACTACGTGGGGTCTTATTGTTTTACATGCAAGCTCTGCACTAATGTGATGTGCATTTTTACAGGGAAATCAGATAATCATCTGCAAGACACATGCAAATAAGCTTATGTTAATGGCTGTGTGAACTCTTCTGTTTGTCTGCACATTACAGACTACGTGGGGTCTTATTGTTTTACATGAGGTTTATTTAATGGCTGTGTGAACTCTTCTGTGCTGCTCGTTACACACTACGTGGGGTCTTATTGTTTGACATGGGGTTTATTTAATGGCTGTGTGAACTCTTCTGTGCGGCACATTACAGACTACGTGGGGTCTTATTGTTTGACATGGGGTTTATTTAATGGCTGTGTGAACTCTTCTGTGCTGCACATTACACACTACGTGGGGTCTTATTGTTTGACATGGGGTTTATTTAATGGCTGTGTGATCTCTTCTGTTTGTCTGCACAGATAAGATGGCAACAGCAAGGGTCAAACTAAACGTACCCCAAGGAGTGAATCTTGAGGACCCCAAAGTGAGCGAAGCCATTTTAGAGCAGGTAGGTGACATTCCCTTTCAGAAATCCAAACTGAGACTGCTTCCTGTGTACTGGGCTTTGTGTGACACTGATGAGCTAATCTCACGTTGACTTTGCTTCCCTTTAGTTCCTTCTAGTGTCCTCTCGTTTCCTTGATAGATACACAGAGAGATGTGGTGCTCCTTGATAACACTGTGTTTCTTGTGTTGCTGTTTCAGATTCGGGAGCACCTCTCCAAGAACTTTCCAATGGACGGCATTAATCTGCGCTGGAGAAAACAAGACAGGAAGATATTCCACAAGGAGGAAGAGGAGGAGGAGGAGGAGGAGGAGAAGTACTTCATGCCGTGAGATACCAGCACCCACAATGACAAGCAGGGGCTTTCAGAGCAGCACTGGTTTATATTAATCTGACATTATCTACTGTTTATATTAATCTGACATTATCTACTGGTGCAGCACTGGTTTATATTAATCTGACATTATCTACTGGTTTATATTACTCTGACATTACTGGTTTATATTACTCTGACATTATCTACTGGTTTATATTACTCTGACATTATCTACTGGTTTATATTACTCTGACATTATCTACTGGTTTATATTACTCTGACATTATCTAGTGGTGCAGCACTGGTTTATATTAAGGTGATGGGGGTGTTTTTTTAAATTTAGTGATAATTTAAATATATGTTTAATTTACTGGTGCAACACATATTTTACAGTAAGGTGATGGTGGTGTTTTAATTTAATGATAATTTAAATATGTGTTCAACTATTTACTGGTGCAGCACATATTTATATTAAAGTGAGGTGTGTGTGTGTTTTAATGTAGTAAATGATTCTAATAGAGGTTACATTAGTTGCTGGTGCAAGTTTCTTTCACCTTGTAAAGAATATATTCAGAGTGCTAACAGAGTAACAGGCCTCTTCACCATGGCATGGCAGAGCATGGATTTACAGAATGAATGTACAACTTGCAGTGTACTATTAAATCCCATAGAGGGCACCACAAACACATTTACTGAGGGAGGAAGGGAGCAAGCTCCTGTATAATTATACAATCACCTGGAAGGTCTTGATGCTGCAGTAAATTACAAACAGGAGCCAGGATACAGGTGTTGAATTGCTTATCAGGAGGACAGGGCTAAGGTAGATGGCAGATGAAGGACAGTTCTCTTTTTCACATGATCCTCCAGTGCAATGACATGGGCAGCTCTAGCCTGGGTCACTCTGAGCCTCTGTCTGGTAAGTGAGACGAGTTGCCCTAGTGCAGCTCAGCAAGCTGGTCTCTTCCAGTCCAGGTCTGCATTCCAACCATGGCTGCGTTTCTACCTGGAGGAAAAGCCCTCCAGGACTGGAGCCTGTCGCAATGCAAGTGAAGCTTCAGCATATACTAGCACTGTGGCGCCCCCTATGGTCTTTAAATAGGTCTGCATTATCATACAGAAATATATGTGCAGTCTGCAGGGTGCAATGAAACATGGGGTTAAGTCATTAAGGCTAAGAGTAGGGTGGTTTGCTACAGTTTATGATTTCAATGGAAATGTCATTTTTTCTGATGATATTTAATTTACATTACTGTTAAAAACATAAAAATAACAGGGTCACTGACTCAGTTTTATTTCTCATTATAGTGTATGGGGAGCAGAGGAGAGGGGGGCAAATCCATGCATTCATGAAACATGTTCATCTCATGCAAACACATAGAAATCACACGAGCTGTACCAAAGAAAATATGTGATTCATGTCATTGTATTGTATGAAGGGATGTGCATGATAATGATGCTCTACTACTCTGTATTTCTGAATGTATTTTTGCTGATTTATTTCAATAAAGTTTCAATCTATGGCATCTTTTTTTATTATTATTACTATTATCACAGAGACTGCAGTCCCCTGACAAGGCTGCTCTATAGCGATGGATCCCTTTCTATACAGTGTGGTTCAGGAGACTGGGTGATGGGCAGGACAGGGGCTGAACAGAGACTGCTCTATAGCGAGGGATCCCTTTCTATACAGTGTGGTTCATGAGACTGGGTGATGGGCAGCACAGGGGCTGAACAGAGACTGCTCTATAGCGAGGGATCCCTTTCTATACAGTGTGGTTCAGGAGACTGGGTGATGAGCAGCACAGGGGCTGAACAGAGACTGCTCTATAGCGATGGATCCCTTTCTATACAGTGTGGTTCAGGAGACTGGGTGATGGGCAGCACAGGGACTGAACAGAGACTGCTCTATAGAGATGGATCCCTTTCTATACAGTGTGGTTCAGGAGACTGGGTGATGGGCAGCACAGGGGCTGAACAGAGACTGCTCTATAGCGATGGATCCCTTTCTATACAGTGTGGTTCAGGAGACTGGGTGATGGGCAGCACAGGGGCTGAACAGAGACTGCTCTATCGTGATGGATCCCTTTCTATACAGTGTGGTT
Organism: Acipenser ruthenus; assembly: GCF_902713425.1. Classification (NCBI taxonomy): domain Eukaryota; kingdom Metazoa; phylum Chordata; class Actinopteri; order Acipenseriformes; family Acipenseridae; genus Acipenser; species Acipenser ruthenus. The sequence goes on along the minus strand of NC_081231.1, from coordinate 8,950,358 downwards.
CAGGAGACTGGGTGATGGGCAGCACAGGGGCTGAACAGAGACTGCTCTATAGCGAGGGATCCCTTTCTATACAGTGTGGTTCAGGAGACTGGGTGATGGGCAGCACAGGGGCTGAACAGAGACTGCTCTATAGCGAGGGATCCCTTTCTATACAGTGTGGTTCAGGAGACTGGGTGATGGGCAGCACAGGGGCTGAACAGAGACTGCTCTATAGCGATGGATCCCTTTCTATACAGTGTGGTTCAGGAGACTGGGTGATGGGCAGCACAGGGGCTGAACAGAGACTGCTCTATAGCGATGGATCCCTTTCTATACAGTGTGGTTCAGGAGACTGGGTTCTGGTTGAATGGATCTATATCAGCTGTTTGTTGTCTACACTCCTAAATGAATCTATTTGCTGTTCACTTTGTAACAGTTCCCAAGTCATAGCTGATCACCAGCTCACCAGCAGTTGCTGACATTGTCTGCAGGTTTAAATAAATAAGCTGGTCTTGAAAGGGTTACAGCATGACTTTATTCAAAGTGCCTCCTGTCATGAAGCAGGCTATGCTACTTTAAGGTCACAGATCTGGTACTGTTATGCATTTTTGCGTTCATTTTGAGTTTTTATCTACTCTGTAGATATGACCTCTCTTAGCCTACTGGGGCCCCAGGGTCAAACAATAGGTCACCATTCCCATCATGACCACTAGGGAGCACTAGGGTGCAATGTCGACCCAGGGGACTTTTTTGACCTGAAAAAAAAAACAAGGACCAAATGTCACAAATGGAGATAAGGCTTTGAACAATAAATTGCAGGTCCAACAATAGGCACATTGGAACTGCAGTTTAATATTACATTTAATAGAATCACTTTTAAGTTCTAACTTTAGGAAATAATGAACAATATGTTAAATTCTTGCTCTCAATTGTAATAACAATTATATACATTTATGTTTCATGGTCATGATGATTATTATTATTACTGTTAATGAAGATTGCATTATAAATAGGGCTTCTGATATTCGTTTTAACTAATAAAAACTGATAAAACACCTCCATCCAAATTATATATATATATATATATATATATATATATATATATATATATATATATATATATATAGTGAGCGTGTGGGTGCACAGACGACGCAGACAGTTGTTTCCAATATAATCCAAGTTTGTTTATTAAACTTCACAAAGGGAAAAAAATAAACTTACTCGCTTACTTGACAAAAGAAAATACAATCCTGGTTGCGAGATGAGATACAAAGAAAATAAACAGTTCAAACAGGATTTGTATAACAAAAAAACAACAACAATGTAAACTAACTGGACAGTTAACTGCATCTAGTTGAAGTAATTGGTTCCTGGGTTTTACCAGGTCATTTGCTGGCTTCAGCCTGTCCCCCAGCATGTGAAAACCAGCAGCGTCTCTTTCCACTTTGCTGTATTTCCCTTCCAACAGCGTCGGCCCAGGAAAGAAGATTTCAGTCACAAAGGCAGTTTTAGCTTCTCTTTTGTATTCCCGTTCAGTACTGGTTGTAGATAAGCTCACGCTGCTCACTGGTTGGAGCCACCCTTGACTGACTGTGAAGGCTTTCTTTTAAAGGTGCTGGATCATCTTGGAATTGGACAGTTACAGGCTACAGGTGCAGGCCAATTAAGGCTAATGAGAATTAATCATGGTCCAACCTTGATCCCCTACCTAACCACACCTGCAGCCTGTTTACACGTTAACTCCTTGACGTCATGGCAGGCAAGTACGCTGACCACAGGTCTACCATTGTGTTATCTTCAACACCTGTGGGCTCGTTCCTAACTCGCCATGATCGTTCAGGATAAGAGTCATGTTCAAACAGACGGAGACAGCAAGTTCTGTACTGTCGGAAGACACTTTGATATTCAGGGCAGCCTGATTGAAATAGGTTCCCATCTCCATTAGGACTTTTTGAAACAAGCGGAACCACTTTAGATGGAAAATACTCCGACCACGTCAACCCTTTTGATATTTGCACGGGGGGATATGTTAATTAGGTACCCACTTCATTTGCATAACATTCCTCATTCTGTCGGAATTGGGGTTCCCTTTCAATTCAAAGACGACCACCAAAGACATTACGTATGGGATATGCCTACCCATTGGATAGGTATCGCTGAGCTCTCTATATCAGAGCTGCTGATTGGCTCCTTCCTGGGATGATGCACTCGGTCCCGCCCACCAAGAGGATAAAACTCTCATCGAAAGGAAGCCATTTCTCTTTTTTCTTCTCAAGACGGTACGGTAAGACCTCTGTGTTGAGCTGAGCGTATTGATAAAAAAGATCTTCTCGAGTTGAATCGAGTCGATTGTATTTCACTTGCATTCGTGCTGAAAGCTGGCTTGCCGCTTTCCCAGACCAAGTCTTTTTTGCCTTTCTGTCTTTCAGCGGCTTCCTCGCTTGCGTGGTAGGCCGCTCTTTGTTTCTGTCTGTCATGTGTGAGCGACTGCCTTTGCAGTCATCCGCGAGTGGTTGTCTATTCTTCTGGAGAGTACACAGTTCCTCCACGGGGCTAGGCCTTGCCTTATCCCCGCTGTTGAGTAACTCTTCCAGCCACACTTTCCTCCACAGGGCTAGGCCTTGCCGCATCCCCACTGTCGGGTAGACACTGCCGGCTGTGTAAGCTTGCCACTTCGGTGAATCGGGCCTTGTAAACAAATAGTGTTTTGCTGTCTGCTTCAGCACGCCCAGCGGGGGCTTCGGCCTTGTGCCCCCCTGATACAAGCTACTTTCTGACCAGTGTGTTGACCATGCATTTAGGGTAGGCACATTGTGTAGCAGCCTCCCCGGTGCTTCGGTATCGTGGCGCACTGTGGCAATGTGCCCCTCCCCTGTGTGCATGTGTGTGTTAAGTGTTCTATGTTGCATGTGTTAATGTTGGTGTATAGAGATTGGTACACGGGATATAAACGGGTCTGTGTTTCACGTGTATTTAAAAATGTAGATTTGTATTTAGGCACGAGGAGGGCACAAATCACTTCACGTGCTGGTTAAATGTAATATGTGAGCACGGGGTTGCATGTAATGAATTCACGTGCTGGGATTCAAGTGAATAATTAATTGGTAATTGAATCCCAGCACAACAGTATATATAGACACATTTTCATTCACTCGGGGGTTGGGTGTTCGAGAGTGGAGAACAGGAGAGAGTGAAGTAAAAGAAAACAACGTAAATAATAAGTGTTTATAGACTCATCGTGTTTGTTTGTGTGTCTGTCCATGCACCGTTTGTAGTGTTAGACCATTTTTGTTTGTCTATTTATTTTGGCGCAAGTGCCGTGTCCTGTTTTTGTGTTCAAACCTTTTATTTTCTGTTCTGTCTGTTAATTATTAAATGCTGAGCACGATCACGCGCTCAGCTTCACCAAAACCCCAAGTCTCTGTTGTTTATTTCCTGGATCTGGTCTGACGCCACCCACTCCGGCCGTCTTTGTGACACGCACGCATAGCCCTTGATACTCAGGTATCTCGGTGCACAACTGCTCAGTGCATACGGCACACAGTACCCAGCGCGTCAGCGTCAGTGCACAGTCACAGGCTACAGGTGCAGGCCAATTATAAGCTTGGCCTGGTAGGGTTCCCCCCAGTAGACTTCACCATCGTGGCCGTGGTTAAGGCCCCGTCGGTAGGTGGATTGGCGAGGGACTCGATGTGCCCGAACACTCAGTGTAGGGTGACGAACCCCCATATACAGCAGGGGCACAGGCAACTCAGCTGTCTAACACAGTGAGTGTGCTTACTGCTTACTTGGACGGTGTACTGCGCGAGGCCCCGCTCCCCGAGCTGGTGGCCATGGAGTTGCGTCTCCTGTCCAGCACACTGCTGCAGATCTCCGGTCTCCAAGGGCAAGCTCTTGGCCGGAGCCTGACTAGCTTGATCGTGGCTCATAGACAGCTGTGGCTGTCACAAGCCAGAGTTCCTGATGTGGATAAGACCGCGCTGCTTGATGCACCTATATCCACAGGACATATATTTGGGCCAGCCGTGGAGGAGATCCTACAGAAATCCCACCGGGTACACGAGGCGTCCCAGCAGATGGATGCGTTGCTCCCTCCCCGCGCCTCCGCCTGGGGCAGGTGGAGCCGCTGGCTAGCTTCTCAGACACGGACTGTCACCAGAACAGTTCCAGTCCCCACGGCTCTGCTGGGTGAACCAAGGCATCGCCTACAGGCCTGCACATCAGCAGCAAACAACCGGGCCCAACCGGCAGGCAGAGGGAACGCAGGATGTGGCCAGCCCACACACCAGCGTCACAGGAGGCGTTTTCAGAGCCAGCGCTCTCAACAGCCACCCCAAACTGCCCCGCCTCAGCCTAAAAAAAAAAAAAAAAATAATAGCCTAACATACTGAAATTCAGCTGGCTGCATAAAATATGCACTCAAACCCTGTTAAAAAAAATAAAGAAAAAAAAGTTACTGATAACAAACCCTTCACAAAACAGAGTATGAACAGCTGCATGTCAGTAGAATATTTAAATTAAATACAGTGCTGTAGGAAGATGCTATTTACGTCACAACTGGAAGTAGACCACAGGGTCCACTTGGATTAAACTGAAAGAACCTGAATCAGGATAAAAACTATTTTTTTTTTTTTTTTTTTAACAGATCCATATTCTAATAGCGCTCCTTCGGGTTCAAATGATTAAATAAGTTTAACATTTGCACTCAATTGTAATATTTATACTATAGGCTGCATTTATGCCTCATGTTCATCACACTGTATATGCGGTATGCTGTATGGAGTATATGTTTCACTAATAGATGATAACTAGCATGTTTTTGCAGTAGAAAATTTTGCACACAAAAACAAAGCTGGTCTCATTACTGGTTTGCTGTAGTGTATAATAAAGTCATGTGCATAATGACAGATGTTTTCATAAATAAGCCAGTTGACACATTTCAGTAGCTGATCTCACATTCTTATGCCCCTGACCCTGGGTGAAAAACAAAAAAAAATGTGTTGATATGCGGTGTGTTACTTGGATCTCTTAGAACAGTCCTGTTTCACCTGCGTTATACCAGGCTGGCTGCCTTTTTCTGTGTGGTCTCCACTTCATGGGTTGCTGTACTACATATTTCCTTCGATGTGTGTAGGACTTTAGAAATTTATACTGTAGTAGATTCAAGTAAAACAAACAAAGAAACTATGGAAATTCATTAACAAAAACTTTGTTAAAATAACGTTAAGGTTGCAGTTCAAAGTGTCAGGAAATGGGATGTTAAGGCACAGAACCTTAACTCACCCCTATGATGCCGATGCATCGCATCAGATATGATGTCATACATGACATCAGTAATGACATCAGCAATGACTGATCACATGACAAATGCTCCACCAAGACTGCCCAGAAGGACATTACCAAAATAATAAACCTTTGGAGAGTTTCTGTGATGTCATCATAAACTAGGAGACCTTTAGTTTACAGTCACAGAACCTGTAACTCACTGAAGTACATCTTTTATTTTTTATAAAACCTGGATATTAGTATATGTTAAAAAAAAGACAATATAAAGGTGTCTTTGCTTAGGTCAGAGGTCAAATCTAATCGTCTAGAGGAATACGTCTTTTTTTGTAATTAAATTTAACATGTCCACATAACTAATCACATAACAAATGCTCCCCCAAGACTGCCCAGATGGACATTACACTAGAAAAAAAATTCTCTGTGCTGGACTGTAGCTATCATGCTTCTTGGCGTACGTGCCAACGTAGACACAATCATAGACAAAACAAGAACACTTTCATTACGCTCACTGTCACTCGGGTCACTCTTTGCACTATTGTCTACAGATGTGATATAGATGTTGCATAATTACTACTGTTACTTCCAATGCAAAACTAGGCACACTTGCCACTATGCAATATGGCATTGCCACATATCTATCCAAGACCATTGGTTTATCAAATGCATTTGAATATGTATCTCACTCACTAAAAGGATTTTTTTTTTTCTGGAACAGTGCCATGGAGAATGAGGACCACACTCTGTGTCTTTGTCTTGTTATTGTCATATGAGTTCCTAAGAGCAGCTGACGGCACAATATTCTCCATACCAATAAACACACCCAGGTAATGTCCTTCTGGGCAGTCTTGGTGGAGCATTTGTCATGTGATCAGTCATTGCTGATGTCATTACTGATGTCATGTATGACGTCATATCTGATGCGATGCATAGGCATAATAGGGGTGAGTTAAGGTTCTGTGCCTTAAAGTCCCATTTCCTGACACTTGTGATTTTGAACTGCAACCTTAACATTATTTTAACAAAGATTTTGTTACTGTATGTATATATATAACACGATGTAGCTGGACAGAGGGGCCTGCAATATAAAAATGTTTTGTTTTATGGCAAGGTAATTGCTTTTGTTTAATTTAATTGTTTTATTGTGTTGTTTAATTATTAATTATCACCTGCACCTGGTAGTTATTGTAAATTCGAGCCAGGTGCAGGGTATAAAAGGGAAGCAGTCAGTTTGCTCGAGGCTGCTGCTGTTGAGCGAAGAGTCTGATGGAAAGTTGTAAAGGTCTGTTTAAAACTACGTTTGGTTTTATAAAAATTTGTATTGAAGTGTTTTGTTTTGATGTTATATGTCAGGTAAACAGCTTAGCTGTCCTGCATGTTAGACAGGGGCCTGCATGTGTGTAGTGAGAGCTCAATGAGAGCAGGGGGTTTGTTTGTTTGTTTTGTGTTTCGAATAAAAGTTATCTCTGGGTCATGAACCGAAAGGTACGGCCAGCTTGGTCACTATATATATATCTATATATATTTAATATAGTGGTACAGAAAGTCCTCTCACAGTGATGTATGCTGATGCTGCTGAGGCCCTTTGAACTGGTCTGAACTGTAGCTACAGCAGCTCACTGACACTTCCTGTTGACAAAAGTGTTAACTGAGCACAGGAAGAGAGCACACAAGCGCTTGATTGATTTATCAGCTTTAGCAGCATGTGTCACATTCTATTTAAGGAATATATATTGAATTTGATATTTGCTTCACAGGCCACACAAACAATGTGGGGAGGGGGTGTTAAGCAAACATTCAGCACTGCTGGGAGGTGAAATACAAACTTTACATTAGTAATGGCTCGTTCACATTTAACTCTGCTAGGAGGTGAAATACAAACTTTACATTAGTAATGGCTCGTTCACACAAGATGAAAGCACCGTTTTCAATGATTAAAGTATTTATTTCATTACCCAGTGATTGTGGGTCTCCTGTGTTATTTATAGATTTCGGAGAGCTGAATGTAAAATCCTACTAATATACTTTGTATTGCTAGTTAATAATGTTGATTGCAACATCTGCCCTCCATGAACGTTTTTATGGAGTAAAAGATTATTCTGACCCTTTTCAGTCTGTTTGATATTCATGAAACTGCTCTGTGTATCTTTATTTTATTTTACAAGTAGACTTTTTTTATTAGCAACAGGATCAATGAGTGATCCTGCAGCCTCCTCAATCCTGACCCGTCTCTCAGCCCTGCTGATCTGAACTCTTTCTGTCTTTTCAGATGGACTGGTGACCTGTCTTGTGTGCTGTGCTTTTCTGCCCTGTTGTCATTGAAAATGCACTATTCAGCCCTCAAGCTCAGGGTTTTAAAATATAGTTCAGTACTGTACATATGATGTTAAAGATAAAGGGGTATCATAGATTTTATTGGGACTCGTATAAACAATTTTACGGTTTTAAAGCAATTATCTGAACAATTAATGAACACTCCCTGGTCCCTATTAGTTCAGTTAATAGAGTTTACCTGGTTCATATTCACATTTCTATCTTGAAGTGCAGTTGTGGTGACACTTGGTGAGGGTGTTCTTTAGTGTATTGAGAGAACCAGAATCTGGGAATATGAAGAGATGTCTGTCTGTCACATTCACATTGTGCACATTCATAAGAACTTAAGAACATAAGAAATTTTACACACGAGAGGAGGCCATGCAGCCCATCTTGCTCGTTTTGGTTGTTAGTAGTTTATTGATCCCAGAATCTCATCAAGCAGCTCCTTGAAGGATGCCAGGGTGTCGGCTTCAACAACGTTACTGGGGTGTTGCTTCCGGACTCAGTGGATGTAGGTCCTCGTGGGGCTTTCTCATGACACTGATAAGACTTGTCTTGATTTTACATCCATGGCTGGGGAGGTATGTTACTAACATTGTATTTAAATGATTTATTTTTGTGCATCTCCATTTATTCACAGAGCAGGTGCAATCCGAGCATCCTGAAATGAAAAGGTCTGTCTTTGACAGAGTTTTTGTTATAGTGTGTGATGGTGAAAGCTTTAGCTGAAATGTTTGTCTAGTTGAGGGCCCTGTTCACAAAGCTTTAACTTGATCTTGTAACTCATGAGATGAAGTTCTGCATGCGAGACACTTTTCTGCAGTGCTGTTAAAGAACCCCACTGAAGTATTGAATTCATCATCTAAAGCTGTGTGAGTTCATGCTTTCTGAATCCTCTAAGTTGCAGCATCTCTTGTCCAGGGATGTCCTGCCCCGTTCACGGGGATTGAAGATCTTAACATTAATATCTCCTCTAAATAATAATCTAAAGTGTCAGTTTAATGTCTTGCCATCACTTCCTGTGCACCCTGCTGTGTGCTCATCCTCCAGCACTTCCTCTCACTCAGCCGCGGCCCCTGAAGCCCTTCACTGGACTGAATTAAATAAAATAACAGACAGATTTATACTGACTTTTTAGAAATCCATAAGAATATGTTGACTATAGAATTCTAGTCTTTTACACTAGAAATGTGTAAAGAATATATTGCCTATATATTTATTTATTGCATGTATTATATTTGTAGAGCTTTTCATACAAAAGTTTCACAGCACTGTACAGTACATAGCAGGAAAAAAAGAACAAACCACAATGCATTTGTATAGCATGTCACACACACACAACTGTCACAATCAGACCATTTAAATAACAGTATACTGGTACACATAATAATAATACAAAAACAGCCATTTTAAAGTTACATTAAAACCCACTAGGATAAGAAAGCCATAAAATATAATATAATAATGTTCAATAAAACAAAAACAAAAATATTGTCTAAAATGCAAGAAAAAATGACACTTTAACCAAAACCCTGGATTCAACATTCCTATATTACCAGCAGTACTGGGTCCTCAGAGCAGGCAAGACTCTGTTATAAACTCCTATCTCCTGTAACCACCACACAGTACAGTACTAGCAATGGTTTTAATTGGAGGATCAACTCAAGCCCTCCCGCCCCCTGCTGAAGCACTGCTTTCAGCCTACTATGAGTGAGATTTTAAGAAGTGATCAGAAAAAAAAAGAAATCCATGATAAGTGTAGGAACATTTTAAAAACATTGAATATTTAAACACAGCTGTTTTGTCATCTTTAGCCCTTGGTGCTTGTTGTGTGCAGACATTTTTAAAGGTAGAGCACAGTGTTCAAGCAATTGGGCTTAAAAAAAATAAATACAGTATGTAAGTTTCACTTGATCTGTTGTGTGTTTTGGTGTTTATGTTTTGATGTCTAAAAAGTGCATTTCATTATAATGGCAAAAGTTCACCTTGAAACCATGGCAATGAATACATTACTATGAAATGATAACACATGCACATATCTTAAGTAATGCAAAATTCAGCATTATAATTGCTCAATATGACAAGTTACTTGCTGCTCACATGGAAATAAGGATCCATATTTACTAGGATGACAGAATGACCTGATTTCATGCATTTTCTTTACTGTGCTAGAAGAAATTGTCAGATTGATGAACAACAGGCTTGTAGTCGTGTCTCTTCTGACTTAGAAGTCACCAGTCTCCACTGGTACAGAACTGTATATAATTATTTTGATGGTCATTTATTTACGTTTAGTAAATTAAGTCGAGAGGATGTGCTTGGTTTTTGTCTGCCTTTCTCCTGCCTTAACAACTTTATTTAGAAAATATATTTTGCAAAGTATGTTAGCAGGGTGCAATTTGATGGACGGACGGATGGACCCTGGCTCTGATCTTTCAATTTTTATCCCTGGCAGAGAAATTAGATTTTGTACTGACAATGCCTTTCTGCTGGAAAACGTCATTTATACAGATCATTTTCAAACATTTTGCATATATTATGGCAATTCTGTGTAGGTACATACAGTACACCATCACTGTGGTGAATGTTGTTTGTAGCATTATAAGCGCACGTTGTTATTGCCTTTGTGACAGGGTAGCATCACGGCCCAAGCTGTTACCGGCAGGAAGAGACCCAGAGACAGAAAGCTGCAGTTTAAGTGCTGGTGCGCATGTTTATTAACAAACACAGGAACAAAGAAAAAGACACAAGGGCCAAAACAAAAGATTAAACAAAACAATCACATGTGGCCACTCCCCAATTAGCATCAATTACCTAATGGTGGAATGGCCACACCTGTGATTGCTGGAGGGACAGATTTAACCCCATCCCTGCCAACCTTACATTCCCACACACAGAGCACAGTGAAGTGTGTGTAGAGAAGTGTTTCAATCCCCTCATTTGAACAGTGGTTTCATCAGACCAGTTCTTGAGTAAAGTGTTTTTGTTTTCCAGCAGCCAGTTGGTTAATAGAAGTTTTAGCTTCTTACATGTAAATGAAGTTGTTTGATGCTCAGTGTAAAAATAAATACTCCCCGAAATGAGATCACGTGACTATGTTTTGTCAGACAACAGAATCAGACATATTAGGAATACGTTTGTGGTCATTTAATAAATAGGCGTAGAGGGAGGAACCTGTATGTTTACAACTTCAAAACTGTGAAGTGCCTACATTGAGCTCATCTTTTTGAGTGTCTCCAGACAGAATGCAGGCTTGTGAAGTCGCTGCACTGATATGTAAGTATTATTGCTGGTGCTTTATTAAACATTCTGCTGATTATCCATCTGGTTTGGGGACAGTTAGAGTGAAAGATTCCGGGTTTGTAAGACTTGATTGTAATTTAAAATCTGTATTTTGAGGTGGTGTCTTGTCGAAATGGCATGGTAAAAGCAGAGTGTGCAAGCCAGGTAAATGAAATAGAGTATTGTAAAACACACTGTATGCATGGTGAAGCAGGGAAGCACATGGTAAAGGACAGAGGAGCGAGGAACCTTTTTTCATGGTAGTTTCATGGTAAAAGTGTAGTTAAGTGTAGAAAAAGCCAGTCAATGTATGATAAATCAAATGAAAGCAGGGGCATCATTTTAGGACAATTCTGCGGGGGGGAGGAGGGGGCAATGTTGTGTCAACATTAAAAGTAGGTAAAGGCTTTAACACTAACCGAATTACTCTACTGCCAGCTTCCGATTTAATTAACTAAACATTTCAGGTGCAAACCGTCACTACTGCTACATTAAACAAATAGTGGTACAACATCATCTCTTTAAAATCGTTTTAGAGAAGCAGCTCGGGACATTAGACTACTCTTATTTCAGATCATTGAAAAAAAAGAAAAGAAAGTCCTGTATTGCATGGGCTTTACAAAAAGAGCCAGGGGTAAGAACGCAGTTTAACTCTTTAATTTAGAGCGTCCATCCGAATACATCTCACCAGATTTGATATATACTTACAACCTCGAGTTAAGTTTGATACATTTCACCTGCTTTCCACAAAGAATGACACTTTCAGCATGATTTTCAAAAGGGGCAAAACAAGAACGAGGTGGCAAAATGATTTTCAAAGCCTGATTAATGGAACCACATCACTTGATTTGTATTTTAAAAGCATCAACAAGTGAATTCACGACTCGTTTCATCTAAACCCTTTGAAAGCCAGATACTTAGTGACCCAAATCAGCTTTAGAAATCACTTTCTAACCTAGTTCTTATTTTTCCCCTTTTGAAAATCATGCTGTTTTGTATCAAATATAAACCAATGAACATGAACTGCTAAATAAGCACCACAATTCTGTGAATGTCGAAAGTATAAATCTGTAGCAAAGTTTTAAATAACATGTTTACCTGATAATCATGAATAAAATAAAATAAAAGGGGGTGGCGTCTCGCTTTCATCAAGGCAAATGTGTGTCAACACCAGCCTGTAAGTCTAATGTTTTTACCGAAGTAATACCAACATTTGCATATATACGAAAATACGTTAGAAAAATAAATTCATAGATTTATGAATAGCATTGCATCATTTTTTTCCATATAAATGCATATTTAAACAATGTAGCATTTTAAAACAGTAATTAGCATCATGAATGAATATAAACAGGCAGTAATTGGTCCAGTTTACAATGAGATAACGTGCGTTTTGTCAGCATTGTTCTTATTCTTAAAATAAATTATAAAAAATTTGCAATGCAAGTATTTGTAAAGCACGGCACTAATTTATAACAAGTGTGCCACCTTAAATATTATTTTCTGCCAATCCAAACCGAAAACGCACAGCACAGCTCTACACATGAGGCTAAATCTAGTTTCAAATCTATGGTACCTTTTCTTTAGAGCAGGAATATTAATAGTTTCTTAAGTGGATCCATCCTTGTTGTCTCGCTGTGTTTAATTTCTTCTGTTTTCCACCTGCTGTGACAAACATGTCCGACATTTCCCTTTGACTCATGATATCAATAATATTATATTCTTATAGAAATAATAGACTGCAGTGTAATTCTGTGTTGTCGATATAATCACTGGACAACAATGAACTGTCAATAGAAAATGAATGAATGTCGCCTTGCAGCCGTGGCCGACTTAGATCCGGGTTAGATTAGAAAATAACGATGTTTGAAAAATGCATTTTATTCATTTGTGAAGAAAACTTCGACCATCTTAATAGTTATTATATTGTGTGTCTGGGGGAGGGGGGCAGCTGCCCACCCTGCCCTATAGCAAATGACGCCCCTGAATGAAAGTATTGCACATGCATGATACAATATGGTAGAAGTATGGCCAAACATGGAAGCATGCTTAAAGATTAATACAAAAATGTGTGCAGAAGGATTGTAAGATAACTAAATTGATTTCCACCTATAATCAAATATAGGAACCTGGAAACTTGTAAATAGTGGTACAGAAAGTCCTCTCACAGTAATGTATGCTGATGCTGCTGAGGCCCTTTGAACTGGTCTGAACTGTAGCTACAGCAGCTCACTGACACTTCCTGTGAAAGTGTTAAAGCAAACTAATGCTTCACTTATTCAGGGTGTGCATTTCTTTCTTTTGTTCTTTCTTTAACATGTTTTTGGGAATGGGATGTTAAAAGAACATTAGCAGTTCTAAAGCTCTGGACAAAAGTTTTGCATCACCCAGAATTTTAGAATTGAGACATAATACAAAATTTTAAAAAAACCTGTATGAACATAATTTAGATATTTTATTTAACATCATGTAATAAAAGAAGCTACACAATTAAATTGCAAAAGTTAACTGGAGACAGGTAGAGTAGTATTTCATGTTAAATTTCCAAATGTCACATTTTTCAATTTGTGTCAGTTTTTGGTTAAGAATATGTAATAATACAAAGTGGTGTGTAATTTAATATGCTAAGTTAACATTATTCAGCAGGTTTCGTGTGACTTTATGAAGCAGAATCAGTTCATTCTATAGGGGGATGCAGAACTTTTGGCCAGAGCTGTAGGTGGTAAAATAAAAACTTTAAAGTTGCAATGGCTAGATCCCAGAAGGGAAAGGACCGTTTTCTACAATCAAAGTATTTTTTAAATGTCATTACCAAGTGATTGCAGGTCCCCTGTGTTATAGCTTTCTGAAAGCTGAATGTAAAATCTGACTAAATTAGTTTTATAATATTGATTGCAAACATTTACCCTCCATGAACATTTATACAGAGTAAAAGATTTTGCTTGTTTGATATTCATGGAACTGTTCTAGACTGCTGTATATATTTTTATTTCATTTTACAAGTACACAGCAGTTTGTTTTTTTAAATATATTATGGTTTTAGGTTAAACCGGGGTTATATTTTAAGTGACTCTGCAGCAGCAGCAGCAGTTGTTGATGCAGAGTTCACCCCCTAGTCTCTGTAACTCGCTTTGGACATCTGCTAAATGACTAATTAATATTAATAATAATAATAATAATAATAATAATAATAATAATAATAATAATAATAATAATAGCAGCTGTTTTTTATGCAATAAGAAATCAGTTAGAATTATATTGTTAAAATCATTCTGAGGTTTATAGAAGGGGGATTATAGCAGGATCATTGTGATCCTGCTATAATATACTAACTATTCCTGTACTGTATCAGTGAATCACCCACACACCCTACCACACTACTGTAGCATTCAGGACTGAGAGGATAAAGGGGACTGCTGATTCATTGTGATCATGCTATAATATACTAACCATTCCTGTAGTGTATCAGTGAATCACCCACACACCCTACCACACTACTGTAGCATTCAGGACTGAGAGGATAAGGGGGAGTGGTGATTCATTGTGATCATGCTATAATATACTAAGCCATTACCTTTTATAAAAACCCGTGCAGGCATATAGAGAGGGTCCTCATAATCACACAGTAAGACTAAAGTGAAATGCAATCCAAAGCATACAAAGGAAGCTAGGATTGAATAATAAAATAAAAGCTTGTTGAAGATTGATACAACATCAAGGCAGTTATCCTGTTCACAATGTCGAGTGTGACAGAAACACTGTGAAATGAAATGTGCTGTTTTTCTTGCTAATTTATAAACTGTTGCAGCTTCTGGCAAGGTGGTAAATCGGTGCAAGGCACAGCAGCTTGTGATGCGTATTTCTCATTTCTGACTGACAGACATTTTTTTCCCCTTCAATTTTTTTTATTTTGGGTATTAGCACTCAATTATTATACATATTTTTTCCTCATTGAAATGTATTTTACTGTACAGTTAATTGCATTGCATAATATTATTACACCAAGACTGAGAAAATGTACCATAAAAAAAGGAGTGTCAGCTACTTTATGAATTAATTACAATAAATGTACATTTTACACAGTATTATTTACAATATATACACACAAAACCCACTCTTCATGTGCAGGGCAGGAGGGGTTAAACGGTTTCAAATACCATGGGGTTAGAGCGTGCTGTAGGATGTAGCAACTGAGGATGTGGTCAGTGGTTGGAAAAACATGCTCAGCGTGGGAGGGAGGAAGCTCTGCAGTGTGGGTCCAGTCCTGTGGTCTGCTATCTTTTAATCTGTTGTTTTTCACAGGTCTGTGTAAATGCTTGTAAATTAAATGGACATGTTACAATTTCTGATACTGCTAGAAAATGTTCTACTGTATTTATTCATCTATAACAAAAACATTGTCAATGTAAAAAAAACAAACAAGTTAGAAAAACACAACAGCCGTTTAAAGGGGTGATATCAAACACAAAAGCCCAAGTTAGGAGAAGCAATTAGGCCAATCTTGTCAAGCATCAAGCAAATAGGCACACTTGGAAAGGTGCTGGGGCCCAAGATTCACACAATTCTTGCTTCTAACTTGGCGCCTTTTTTTGATCGCTTCGCTCCACTTTATCGTTCCACTTGAAATGCTCTTTGTATGACTTGAAGTGACTGAGACACACACACACTGAGACACTCACACACACTGACACACACACACACACACACTGAGACACACACATAGACTGAGACACACACACACACTGAGGCACACACAACAAACTGACACACACATACACTCAGAAACACACACACTACAACACACAGAGTCTCAGTGTGTGTGAGTGTGTGTCTCAGTCATACAAAGAGCATTTCAGGTGGTTTGAACTTGCAACATGATGTTCTTGAAGAGCACACGACCTTATCCCGCTGCGCCACTGCGCATTTCAAGTGGAGCGATAAAGTGGAGCGAAGCGACCAAAAAAAGGCGCCAAGTTAGAAGCAAGAATTGTGTGAATCTTGGGCCCCAGCACCTTTCCAATTGTGCCTATTTGCTTGATGCTTGACAAGATTGGCCTAATTGCTTCTCCTAACTTGGGCTTTTGTGTTTGATATCACCCCTTTAAACGACTGTTGCGTTTTTCTAGTTTATTTTTTTACACTGACAATGTTTTTGTTATAAATTATTTTTATACAGCAAAGACAAACCACAAGTGTTGAAACTGCAACAAGCTAAACAATTATTATTATTATTATTATTATTATTATTATTATTATTATTATTATTATTGTTATTATTATTATTTATTTTAGTACAACAGCAGTGTCCCCCACTTGGGATTAAACCCACAACCCTCAGGTCAAGAGTCCAGAGCCCTAACCACTTCTCCATACTGCTGCCCATGCTGGGCTTCAACAAATAACTAGTTTTCTGCTCAAGGGCCAGATCATTTGTGTGTGTGTGAGAGTGTGTGTGCGCGTGTGTGTCTGTCTGCGTGTGTGTGTGAGTGTGAGTGTGTGTGTGTCTGTGTGTGTGAGTGTGCGCGCGTGATTGTGTGCGTGTGTGTGTCTGTCTGCGTGTGTGTGTGAGTGTGAGTGTGTGAGTGTGCGTGTGTCTGTGTGTGTGAGTGTGTGTGTGTGTGAATTTGTGCATGTGTGTTTGTGTGCTCGCATGTGCGTGTGTGCTCGCATGCTTGCGAGCGCGTCCTATATAATTTAGAGTGTGACAATGTTGCCGAATTTGTCATTCAAACTTGTTTTGTTTTAATCACTTTTGTCTGCTTGTTACTTTTTTAAGCCAACACATTTAAATGACCCTTGTCTGTCTCCAGACCTGCCCCCCCTTCTTCATGGCCGGCAGCTCCCCTCCGTGGGGCTCCGGCCACCATTTCTCCTGCAGCGAAATTGCTGCGGGGGAAGCTGGTCTCCTGACCTCCCCCACCTTCTTCATGGCTGGCAGCTGCCCTTCACGGGGCTCCAGCCACAGTATTTCCTGCCGCAAAAGTGCGGCTGGGGAAGCTGGTCTCCTGACCCCCCCCCCCTTTTCCATGGCCGGCAGCTCCCCTTCATGGGGTTCCAGCCATAGTATTTCCTGCCGCGAAAGTGCGGCTGGGGGAGCTGGTCTTGTGACCTCCCCCCCCTTTTCCATGGCCGGCAGCTCCCCTTCATGGGGCTCCAGCCACAGTATTTCCTGCTGCATGGCAGGACTGGTAGTGACCCCAGGCAAAACAGGACCCTCGGGAGGCGAAGGTAGCAGCTGCAGACCGTTGGCAGGCAATGGCAGCAGCAGCGGACCCTCGGGGGGCGACGGCAGCTGCAGCGGACCCTCGGGGGGCGACGGCAGCAGCAGCGGACCCTCGGGGGGCGACGGCAGCAGCAGCGGACCCTCGGGAGGCAATGGCAGCCGCAGCGGACCCTCGGGGGGCGACGGCAACTGCAGCGGACCCTCGGGAAGTGACGGCAGCAGCAGCGGACCCTCGGGAGGCGATGGCAGCAGCAGCGGACCCTCGGGAGGCGACGGCAGCAGCAGCGGACCCTCGGGGGGCGATGGCAGCAGCAGCGGACCCTCGGGAGGCGATGGCAGCAGCAGCGGACCCTCGGGAGGCGATGGCAGCAGCAGCAGCGGACCCTCGGGAGGTGAACTCGGGAGGGGAGCCCCTGGCCATGGAGGCGGCAGCGGGAGCTCCACTTCTCCCTCGTTCCCTGTAGCTGGTGGCTCTCCAGGCGATGCAGAGCAACAGGCAGCCCCAGGCGATGCGGAGCAACAGGCAGCCCCAGGCGATGCGGAGCAACAGACAACCCCAGGCGATGCGAGGCAGGGCAGGAGCAGTCCTTCCCATGACGGTAGATGTGGAACCAGCAGGTATTCACCCTCTGCTGGTGGAGGTGGGAGCGGAAAGCAGTCCTCCCACGGCGGCTGAGGCGGAACCAGCAGGCATTCACCCTCTGCTGGTGGAGCTGGGAGCGGCAAGCAGTCCTCCCACGGCGGCTGAGGCGGAACCAGCAGGCATTCACCCTCTGCTGGTGGAGGTGGGAGGGGCAAGCAGTCCTCCCACGGCTGTTGAGGCAGAACCAGCAGGCATTCACCCTCTGCTGGTGGAGGTGGCGGAGGCAGAGGCAGCTCCCGGTACTCTGCTCCTGGCGGTGGTGGAGACAGAGGCAGCTCCTGGTGCTCTGCTCCTGGCGGTGGTGGAGACAGAGGCAGCTCCCGGTGCTCTGCTCCTGGCGGTGGTGGAGACAGAGGCAGCTCCCGCTGCTCTGCTCCTGGCGGTGGTGGAGACGGAGGCAGCTCCTGCTGCTCTGCTCCTGGCAGTGGAGGTGGCGGAGGCAGAGGCAGCTCCTGGTGCTGGAGACAGCGGCGAGGTCTCCTCACCCTCTGGCATTGGAGACGGCAGCAATGGCTCCTCTCCTCTGGGCGCTGGATGCACGGGCTCCCCCCCTCTGGGCGATGGATGCACGGGCTCCCCCCCCTCTGGGCGATGGATGCACGGGCTCCCCCCCTCTGGGCGATGGATGCACGGGTTCCCCCCCTCTGGGCGATGGATGCACGGGATCCCCCCCTCTGGGCGATGGATGCACGGGCTCCCCCCCTCTGGGCGATGGATGCACGGGCTCCCCCCCTCTGAGCGCTGGGTGTTCGGGCTCCCCCCCTCTGGGCGCTGGGTGCTCGGGCTCCCCCCCTCTGGGCGCTGGGCGCTGGGTGCTCGGACTCCCCCCTTCCGGGCGCTGTAGCCCGTTTCTTCGCCTTCTTGGCACCGCCCCTCCTTCCCTTCTTCGGGACCAGCAGTTCCACCTCCTGCCATGGAGGGGGTTGGTCGGGTGGTTTGTGCCTGACCTTGCCGACGGCAAAGCACCACTCCTCTCCTTTGGAGGCAGGTGAGGCAGGTTTCCTGATCCACCTGCGGCGATGGTATGGCCTTCAGGTGGATCCACTCCTCCGCAGTCTCCACTCACCTCGATCAAAGGCCTGCACAAAGAGGGGGTCTTCATATGGGCACACCTCAGGGAGGTGCCCATACTCCAGGCAGGCGAGGCACCATGTAGCCCCTCCTTCCTTTAACTCCCTCTGATGCGCATGCCACCTCTCCATGTAGGCGTCCACTTTATCCATTTTTTTTTTCTTTTTTCCAAACACAAAAAAACACTATTTGAAAAAGAACAAAAAAAATGTCCTTTCCTTTCCTGGTCCGGCTGTTGGAGGCGTTGTTTGTCCCACGCAGGACACCATATGTGACAGTCTGGCTCGCAGTGGTGACGTCATGGACCAGGAAGTAGAAACCAAAACAATGGATGGGCGGTTGAAGCTGAGTGCAACGGCACTCAGCGTATTTATTAATAAACAAAACAAAAACAAAAGATTTAACAAAACACCAAACAAAAGGGCACGAGGGCCAAACGAATAAACAAACAAACAAACAAGTAAGTGTCGTGCTGGCTAATCCAGCACGTTTTAGCAATTGTTAATTGTCTTATTCTCCTCGCGCTCTTTCTCTCTCCGCTCTCCCGTACTCTCCTCTGTACACTCAACCTCGAGTGCAGAGCGCTGCAGGTTCATATACTCTGGCCGAGGGATTAACTAGTTGTTAATTATCTTATTACCCCAGAGTCTGCACGCGTTTGGTAAGGATGCGTGACTGTCAGCTAGTTAAATAATCAGTAGCTGATCAGCCATGCATCCTCACGGGGTTTTTAAATATAATAAAAGACGCGGTGCTTTTATCCACGCCGCAAACAAAAATACAAATAATAATACATAGGGGCGGGACACTCCGCCACACCCAGTCAAAGTCCTGATCTCAATCCCATTGAGAATCTGTGGCACTATTTGAAAATTGCGGTCCACAAGCGTCGTCCAACCAACCTGAACAACCTGGAGCAAATCTGCCAAGGAGAATGGGACAAAATCACTCCGACACTGTGTGCAAAGCTGGAACATACTTACCCCAAAAGACTTAAAGCTGATATTGCAGCAAAAGGTGGCTCTACGAAATATTAATGTGTGGGGGGTTGAATACTTATGCAAGCAAGATATTTCAGTTTTTTATTTTTCTGAAAAAATATTTCCCAACATAAAACCAATGTCATCTTACAATAATTGATTTTGAGTTTCAGTGTTTTAAAATAAAATATTAAACAGAACGAAATTTCAATGTACCATTTGAAATTCAGTAATATGAGAGAATTGGTCAGGGGTCTGAATACTAGAAATTTTCAAACAGGAAATCGAAGCTGGTCAGGCTTGGATGTAAGCTTAAAAAAAGAATGCATTTCAACAACTGTGTAGTGGCGCAGCGGGCTAAGGTCGTGTGCTCTTCAAGAACATCATATTGCGAGTTTAAACCACGGTATTCCCCCCCCCTCTTTTTTCATCCTGCGAAATGTGCTGTTTTAAAATATAAATAATTTGTTTAATATAAATGGTGTGGATAACAAACTGCTTGCACACCCTGGTATGTTTTGACGTTGACCAACATGTGGAATCACAGGATTGGTAGATGTCCAGTTATTTAGCTTTTCTGTTTGAATAGTCGCTACACACCCTTAAAAAGTAGACGGAAGAGGAGGAAGAAGGAGAATAACAATTTTGCTTTAGTTTGACCACTTATATCTCATTGTGTATAAGAGGTATGTACGTTTTTTTCACATTTGAGGTAAGAAAGTTTCAGACTTTTGATACTGGTACAGATGGTAATTCTAAGTGATTTAGTTTTGCCGCTGCAACATGGTGAAAACAGCTAAACTCTTGGAGCTGTATAGAGACTCTCGGTCGTTTCAAACAAGTTTTTCTAACTTGTACGAGGAATTACCATTCCTCTCAATATAATTTGGTTACAGTTGTTTTTATGAAAATAGAGCTCATGTTTTGCTTTTAGTCATGTACCACTCGACACACACCTCTATTGCAAAATAACAGAATTATTTTTCCCTTATGGATCACAATTAATAGACTAATAGATAATCGTGCTGCCAGTGTAACAGGCAGTGTTGTGTGATGAACTGCCATTATGGATTCTGCCCCCTGCTGGTGAGATGAGGTTAAAAGCTCTATAAGCACACATGCAGAGGAGCCTGGATCTTTTGCACAGGGGTTAAGATGCTCACCTGCGCTGTGTGTGGTCGACAGTGTGTGTCCAGCCTTCTCCCTGTTACACGTATCACACCCATTATTGAATTGAATTCACAACTCAAGTCTGCTTTCTTCTCTTCATATGAACACTGAAATCAGTATGAATATTGAATGTATCAAAAAAGCTCTGACTGGTTTTGAACACGATTTAATATCACCACCAGTTGCTACTCAAGAATACTTTAAATGCAGCTACAGATCTGTCAGTTTCCTAAACCCCATGCGTGTGTCCAAGTTAATAAAGGATTATTATCATGTGACATTGTCTTGCTTTGTTTTTACTCTTCCCTCACCTTTACAATCATTCACAGGGTTCTTATTGAAATGACTCAAATCTTGTGTTTGTATTATTTGGTAAGTCTGTGTTAAGGTGCTTTGACTATGAGTTCAGGAGCTGCCTGTCATATACATATTTAATATAGGCTAGATTAGAGTCTCTTTATATTATTATATACACCAGCACCAAGTAGTGCACAGCAGTGTGTTACTAACAAAACAAGATCAGGAAACCTGATCAAAAGTGTCAGATCACTAGATGGCGCTGGCTCTTACTTCTCCCTATGTTAGCACATGTTACATGTATGTATGGCAGGCACCTATAACTGATGAGCATGGTATAACAATGGTAAAAGCATTGGAAACAGCAACATGACTGTGGTGCTTTTATAAGGGTCTAGTCCCTGACTGTCTCTGTTGTGTTTTTCAGTGCTGACTGTAGTGAGCTGCTCCAGACAGTATGAAGGTAAGAGAACAGTTTACAATGTGAACACATTTTAAAAACAGGATTTACAATTCATGGTTGAAAAGCATGAAGCTCGTTTGAGAAATGACACTTTTCATGTTAGGTGTGTGTGTTGAAAATAGGCTGTGGCAATGCAGTCACAAAGTGAAGAGACTGGTAAAGATTCTCATCCTGCTTCCTGATCATCTATAAAAAAAACACACTTTTTAAATAAGCTTTCCCTTTCTTCTATCCAATATAACAATTTAATAAAACAAAGAATAACTCGAGCAAACACTAGCCATTACAGTGCCATACTGTCCTCCACCTAGAGGCTATGTGTGGTATTGCTGGAAAGCTTTTCAATAAGAATATTACATTGGCTGACTGCTAATCAAGGTTTTAAAATCCAGATTCTTACATTATTATATCATGATTATCAGTGGTTCCCCTTTTCTTCTTGTGTTCTTCTTAGTACTGAACCCAGGACCAGAGGACACAGTTCTTTACAGTGGTGAGGGTATGGAATGGGTTACCGAGTCTTGTTGGTGATGCTGAATCTTTGGGATCCTTTAAGACCTGACTTTATAAAAGCTACTACACTGTAAAAACAAGCTGAGTTTACTGAACAAAATTGAGGAAAGCCAGTGAATAATGTTGTGAACTCAATAACACTAAGTTAGTACATCTTAACCAAAGCAATGTAATTCAATTTCTGCAACTTGAATAATGTGAGCTTCAGTAAATTCTTACGTGAATACATTAACTTTAATCACATTTTATTAGGAGAAATGACTATAAAAGTGACTGCTATGTTAATAAGAAAGTGGATTTTATAGTAGTTCAAACAGGGAATCACTGTGAGCTTGGACTGATCTTTTTGTGTGTTCACGCAGACCTCATTAAATATCACAATGAGCTTGGATTGATCATTGTGTGTGAGCATGCAGACCTCATTAAATATCACAATGAGTTTGGATTGATCATTGTGTGTGAGCATGCAGACCTCATTAAATATCACTGTGAGCTTGGTTTGATCATTGTGTGTGAGCATGCTGACCTCATAAAATATCACTGTGAGCTTGGATTGATCATTGTGTGTGAGCATGCAGACCTCATTAAATATCACAATGAGTTTGGATTGATCATTGTGTGTGAGCATGCAGACCTCATTAAATATCACTGTGAGCTTGGATTGATCATTGTGTGTGAGCATGCTGACCTCATAAAATATGGAAAACTCCTGCAATTATGGTGACAAAAGTCCAAATATAAAAACATGCAGTTCATCCCCATTCTGAGTACAGACCTGCAAAACTCAAAGATCTTGACGGTACAACAACCCTCAAACAACAAATACACAGATTCCCAGGATCCTCAATCTGAACCAGGATTTGCATATCAGGCCTGGGTACCTATTGGTCAGTGTACTACATTAATTTAAGTTCAGTAGTTCGGGACAAACGCCAATCACAAAATGTTTTAGTAGAAATATTTATTGTAGAGAATGCGGAGTATGCGATTTAACAGAAAAGTATGCTGTATATACACATTCATTTGGCATCAAACCTAACTTGGTTTGAGGGTTCGCTGCCTGGCCGACTGGACGAGGCTGAGACCCCCATTGATAAAACATAAAAACTGTTATTAAGAAAGGTGGAGATGGGGAGGTGGTGGGTTACGATGAAATCAAAACGCAACTGAGAGATAAGTGAAGATGGTATTTATAGTGCTAACAATTTAAATTAGCTAATGTGTAAATTGAATGATTCAATTTGGTGATGCGGAGATTGGTGTCTGACCCTCCTCCCGAACTTTAATTATAAATTTCATTTTGCTCAACTAAGCTACATTAAGTTTGATTACTATTTCACTATTTAACTGCTTCTTGTTGAATAAATACATTTGAAACAACACAGTAATGAACTGAAATCAGTTTAAATGAGTAAGAACAATTGTTAGGGTTTCCAGTGACCAGACAGGCAGTGATTTTCTCATGTTCTTTTGTAGAAGAGTGTGGAAGGGTGGTGGGCAATTCACTGACACACACGCGAGACAGAAGGTTTTATTTGAAACACCGCATGGGTGCCCAGTTTTATTTTGGTAACTTTTCTTTATTTTTTATTATTTGTCACCTGATGACGCTGGTGCTGCAACTCCCCTTACACCAACGATGATAAACAGGGGTTGCAGTTGTATCCGTCAGCACGCGCAGCTGCTCTGAAATAATAATGAAAACCAAAAGGCGAAATAAAAAAGAGAAAATAAAACACAGTAATAAAACTACAAAATAAAGGTGCTGCTTACGCAGCGCCCCCACTGCTGCTAAGCCGGTCAGCTCGGGTCTCCGCCCTACGCTCAGCTATTCTTTATACACCCTGTATAACTACACACGTCCACTCGGGTATGTAATTTTTTCTTTTAATTCTTGGTTTATTTGTTTAAGGCAGGCTGTCTCCCTAAGCCGTGCTTGCCTAGTCTTTGTTTACACTGGAGTCTGTCTCCAGCATCACTGGGTATCCTCTCTCCGGCCACCCAAATGCATAACCAAGCACAGTACTTATGGGCCGAGCAATCCCCCAAGGCCCTCCTCTCAGCCACTCAGAGAGAGGGAAAGCCAAAACACCCTCTTCCCCACCTCTCCGTGTTATCGCCATGACTGACAGGCAGATCTTACGAGGCTGCTGCCCTCTTCCTGCAGAACCACGCATGTGTCAGACAGTCAGCACAGACCTCCCCCCATTACAAAGAGCTTGTAGTGTTTCTAGTCTCTTAGACTTCAGTTTGGACCATGCAGATATTTCAAAGACATCACTACAGATAATGTTTCTGCTGTTCCTGTACTTCATGTGTTGTAGTCAGAACTCACATTAATGTAAAAAACAGGGGAGGAGCCAAGCATTCCCATCACAATAAAAGAGCTGCCCCAGACTACACTCACCCTGGAGCATCCTTTCCCAGAGATATTCACCGGGGAGACAGTCACTCTGAGGTGTGGGGTTGAGGGGGGTTCTGCTGGCTGGAAATATCTCTGGTACAAAGACAGTGAGGACACTCCAGGGCTCCAGACTGCTGGACGCAGTATAACTGGTGACAGCTACACAATCACTGCAGCTGCTGTATCTGACCAGGGCCAGTACTGCTGTCGAGGACAAAGAAAAAGTCGACCAAGTTCCTCTCAGTAATCCTGAGTAATCCTGTGACAGTAACTGTATCTCGTGAGTTTATTAACTCAGCTGCTACTGTAAACTGGACTAATTGCTGCCCCACTGACCACAGACCTCAAACTATATGTTTTGTGTTCAAGGTCATAATCATATTGAGAGAGATTCCTTGTGAATTCCTTTCACTCAAAACACACAAGTAAAGCCTGCAATGGGTCACACTGCTGCTATTCCTACTGTATCACAAGTAGAGCCTGCAATGGATCACACTGCTGCTATTCCTACTGTATCACAAGTAGAGCCTGCAATGGGTCACACTGCTGCTATTCCTACTGTATCACAAGTAGAGCCTGCAATGGGTCACACTGCTGCTATTCCTACTGTATCACAAGTAGAGCCTGCAATGGGTCACACTGCTGCTATTCCTACTGTATCACAAGTAGAGCCTGCAATGGGTCACACTGCTGCTATTCCTACTGTATCACAAGTAGAGCCTGCAATGGGTCACACTGCTGCTATTCCTACTGTATCACAAGTAGAGCCTGCAATGGGTCACACTGCTGCTATTCCTACTGTATCACAAGTAGAGCCTGCAATGGGTCACACTGCTGCTATTCCTACTGTATCACAAGTAGAGCCTGCAATGGGTCACACTGCTGCTATTCCTACTGTATCACAAGTAGAGCCTGCAATGGGTCACACTGCTGCTATTCCTACTGTATCACAAGTAGAGCCTGCAATGGGTCACACTGCTGCTATTCCTACTGTATCACAAGTAGAGCCTGCAATGGGACACACTGCTGCTATTCCTACTGTATCACAAGTAGAGCCTGCAATGGGTCACACTGCTGCTATTCCTACTGTATCACAAGTAGAGCCTGCAATGGGTCACACTGCTGCTATTCCTACTGTATCACAAGTAGAGCCTGCAATGGGTCACACTGCTGCTATTCCTACTGTATCACAAGTAGAGCCTGCAATGGGTCACACTGCTGCTATTCCTACTGTATCACAAGTAGAGCCTACAATGGGTCACACTGCTGCTATTCCTCCTGTATCACAAGTAGAGCCTGCAATGGGACACACTGCTGCTATTCCTACTGTATCACAAGTAGAGCCTGCAATGGGTCACACTGCTGCTATTCCTACTGTATCACAAGTAGAGCCTGCAATGGGTCACACTGCTGCTATTCCTACTGTATCACAAGTAGAGACTGCAATGGGTCAAACTGCTGCTATTCCTACTGTATCACAAGTAGAGCCTGCAATGGGTCACACTGCTGCTATTCCTACTGTATCACAAGTAGAGACTGCAATGGGTCAAACTGCTGCTATTCCTACTGTATCACAAGTAGAGCCTGCAATGGGTCACACTGCTGCTATTCCTGCTGTATCACAAGTAGAGACTGCAATGGGTCAAACTGCTGCTATTCCTACTGTATCACAAGTAGAGCCTGCAATGGGTCACACTGCTGCTATTCCTACTGTATCACAAGTAGAGCCTGCAATGGGTCACACTGCTGCTATTCCTACTGTATCACAAGTAGAGCCTGCAATGGGTCACACTGCTGCTATTCCTACTGTATCACAAGTAGAGCCTGCAATGGGTCACACTGCTGCTATTCCTACTGTATCACAAGTAGAGCCTGCAATGGGTCACACTGCTGCTATTCCTACTGTATCACAAGTAGAGTCTGCAATGGGTCACACTGCTGCTATTCCTACTGTATCACAAGTAGAGCCTGCAATGGGTCACACTGCTGCTATTCCTACTGTATCACAAGTAGAGCCTGCAATGGGTCACACTGCTGCTATTCCTACTGTATCACAAGTAGAGCCTGCAATGGGTCACACTGCTGCTATTCCTACTGTATCACAAGTAGAGCCTGCAATGGGTCACACTGCTGCTATTCCTACTGTATCACAAGTAGAGCCTGCAATGGGTCACACTGCTGCTATTCCTACTGTATCACAAGTAGAGCCTGCAATGGGTCACACTGCTGCTATTCCTACTGTATCACAAGTAGAGCCTGCAATGGATCACACTGCTGCTATTCCTACTGTATCACAAGTAGAGCCTGCAATGGGTCACACTGCTGCTATTCCTACTGTATCACAAGTAGAGCCTGCAATGGGTCACACTGCTGCTATTCCTACTGTATCACAAGTAGAGCCTGCAATGGGTCACACTGCTGCTATTCCTACTGTATCACAAGTAGAGCCTGCAATGGGTCACACTGCTGCTATTCCTACTGTATCACAAGTAGAGCCTGCAATGGATCACACTGCTGCTATTCCTACTGTATCACAAGTAGAGCCTGCAATGGGTCACACTGCTGCTATTCCTACTGTATCACAAGTAGAGCCTGCAATGGGTCACACTGCTGCTATTCCTACTGTATCACAAGTAGAGCCTGCAATGGGTCACACTGCTGCTATTCCTACTGTATCACAAGTAGAGCCTGCAATGGGTCACACTGCTGCTATTCCTACTGTATCACAAGTAGAGCCTGCAATGGGTCACACTGCTGCTATTCCTACTCTATCACAAGTAGAGCCTGCAATGGGTCACACTGCTGCTATTCCTACTGTATCACAAGTAGAGCCTGCAATGGGTCACACTGCTGCTATTCTTTCTGTATCACAAGTAGAGTCTGCAATGGGTCACACTGCTGCTATTCCTACTGTATCACAAGTAGAGTCTGCAATGGGTCACACTGCTGCTATTCCTACTGTATCACAAGTAGAGCCTGCAATGGGTCACACTGCTGCTATTCTTTCTGTATCACAAGTAGAGTCTGCAATGGGTCACACTGCTGCTATTCCTACTGTATCACAAGTAGAGCCTGCAATGGGTCACACTGCTGCTATTCCTACTGTATCACAAGTAGAGACTGCAATGGGTCAAACTGCTGCTATTCCTACTGTATCACAAGTAGAGCCTGCAATGGGTCACACTGCTGCTATTCCTACTGTATCACAAGTAGAGCCTGCAATGGGTCACACTGCTGCTATTCCTACTGTATCACAAGTAGAGCCTGCAATGGGTCACACTGCTGCTATTCCTACTGTATCACAAGTAGAGCCTGCAATGGGTCACACTGCTGCTATTCCTACTGTATCACAAGTAGAGCCTGCAATGGGTCACACTGCTGCTATTCCTACTGTATCACAAGTAGAGCCTGCAATGGGTCACACTGCTGCTATTCCTACTGTATCACAAGTAGAGCCTGCAATGGGTGACACTGCTGCTATTCCTCCTGTATCACAAGTAGAGCCTGCAATGGGTCACACTGCTGCTATTCCTACTGTATCACAAGTAGAGCCTGCAATGGATCACACTGCTGCTATTCCTACTGTATCACAAGTAGAGCCTGCAATGGGTCACACTGCTGCTATTCCTACTGTATCACAAGTAGAGCCTGCAATGGGTCACACTGCTGCTATTCCTACTGTATCACAAGTAGAGCCTGCAATGGGTCACACTGCTGCTATTCCTACTGTATCACAAGTAGAGCCTGCAATGGGTCACACTGCTGCTATTCCTACTGTATCACAAGTAGAGCCTGCAATGGGTCACACTGCTGCTATTCCTACTGTATCACAAGTAGAGCCTGCAATGGGTCACACTGCTGCTATTCTTTCTGTATCACAAGTAGAGTCTGCAATGGGTCACACTGCTGCTATTCCTACTGTATCACAAGTAGAGTCTGCAATGGGTCACACTGCTGCTATTCCTACTGTATCACAAGTAGAGCCTGCAATGGGTCACACTGCTGCTATTCTTTCTGTATCACAAGTAGAGTCTGCAATGGGTCACACTGCTGCTATTCCTACTGTATCACAAGTAGAGCCTGCAATGGGTCAAACTGCTGCTATTCCTACTGTATCACAAGTAGAGCCTGCAATGGGTCACACTGCTGCTATTCCTACTGTATCACAAGTAGAGCCTGCAATGGGTCACACTGCTGCTATTCCTACTGTATCACAAGTAGAGCCTGCAATGGGTCACACTGCTGCTATTCCTACTGTATCACAAGTAGAGCCTGCAATGGGTCACACTGCTGCTATTCCTACTGTATCACAAGTAGAGCCTGCAATGGGTCACACTGCTGCTATTCCTACTGTATCACAAGTAGAGCCTGCAATGGGTCACACTGCTGCTATTCCTACTGTATCACAAGTAGAGCCTGCAATGGGTCACACTGCTGCTATTCCTACTGTATCACAAGTAGAGCCTGCAATTCGTCACACTGCTGCTATTCCTACTGTATCACAAGTAGAGCCTGCAATGGGTCACACTGCTGCTATTCCTACTGTATCACTGCAGAGATGCTGCTGGGGGACTGGAATCTCTCTCCTAACTGACTGTAAGGGATTGTGTCCTTATCCTTTCCTGTTCTCTGTTTCAGAGGGCTATCCCAAGGCTGTCCTGACCCTGCAGCCTGCCTGGTCACAGATATTCCCAGAAGAGACAGTCACCCTGAGCTGTGAGGTGGAGGGGGGCTCTGCTGGCTGGAGGTTTAAACAATACAGAGCTGGACGTGAAGAGGCAGGGTGCAGTGATCTATACAGGAGAAGAAATGGGGACAGCTGCACAATCAGTAAAGCTCGGCATTCTCACAGTGGAGTGTACTGGTGTGAGTCTGCATCAGGACAGGAGCGCAGTAATGCTGTCAACCTAACTGTGTCATGTAAGTCATTTACATTCTAGATAATATTCAGACACACTGTTGAGTAATCCTGCACTCGGATCAGTATGAATTGTTGCTGTTTTCAAGTAACAGCTGAGCAAATGGTCATTTTGAAATAGGCTTCAAATGACTGTTGCTGGATTGTGTTTTCTCTGCAATTATCCAGATCCCAGGTGTTGGGCATCTAACAGTGTGTCTTACACAAAGAACCGTGTGTTTGAAAGATTCCATATGAGCTCCTACAAAGTGACAGACCCTGTTATAGGATTTGATATTCATGTCTTATGTTCCGTCCTTTGGGGTTCAAAGAGCCTTAAATATAAATCAAGGGGTATCTACACTTGGGGGAAAATAGTTTCCTACAATAGTCTTTCTTAACGTTGTGTCTATATAGCTCATAATACATTATAACATTATGAGATAAAAAAGCATTGTAATCATGTTTGTGTGTGTGACGAAGTGCCCGCCCCTGTGTGTATTTTCTGTTATATGTTGCGTGTGGTGTGTTAAATGTTGGTGTATAGTCATTGGTACACGGGATATAAACGGGTCTGTGTAACACGAGTGTTTAAAATGTATATTTGTATTTAGGCACGAGGATGGCACAGCACTTCACGTGCAAGTAAAATGTAATATGTGAGCACGGGGAATTGCACTTTATTGATTCACGTGCAGTTGTACCGCGACTCCAATTGAATGATTGATTAGCAGTCGAGTCTCGGTACAACTGCATAAAAGCAGCATGTTTTCACTCACTCGGGGTTGGGTGTTCGAGAGTGGAGAACGGGAGAGAGAGAGGAGTTAAAATAAGTAATAATAATAGTGTTTTGTACTCACCGTGTTTGTTTGTCTCCGTGCACCGTTTGTGTTAGTTCGTTTTGTTTGTCTGTTTATTTTGGCTACAAGTGCCGTGTCCTGTTTTGTGTTTAAAACCTTTTATTTTCTGTTCTGTTTAATTATTAAATGCTGAGCGCGATCATGCGCTCAGCTTCACCAAAACCCCAAGTCTCTGTTGTTTTATTTCCTGGATCTGGTCTGACGC
This sequence comes from Acipenser ruthenus, assembly GCF_902713425.1. Classification (NCBI taxonomy): domain Eukaryota; kingdom Metazoa; phylum Chordata; class Actinopteri; order Acipenseriformes; family Acipenseridae; genus Acipenser; species Acipenser ruthenus. The sequence continues at coordinate 8,919,772 of NC_081231.1, read as the reverse complement.
CACCCACTCCGGCCGTCTTTGTGACAGTGTGTAAAACTGCAGCCTCCTCAATCCTGACCCGTCTCTCAGCCCTGCTGATCTGAACTCTTTCTGTCTTTTCAGATCAATGGGTGATCCTGCAGACTCCTCAATCCTGACCCGTCTCTCAGCCCTGCTGATCTGAACTCTTTCTGTCTTTTCAGATGGACGAGTGATCCTGCAGACTCCCCCCCAGCCTGTGTTTGAGGGAGACTCTCTGACTCTGAGGTGTCTTATCCGCGATGGTTATAAAGCTGCCAGGGTTATATTTTATAAATATAATAGAGAGTTACAGTCCCGGGCTGACACAGAGCTGAGTGTGGATCGTGTTTCAAAGAGTGACGAGGGGTCCTACAAGTGCAAAGCATGGTGGTGGTGGAACTCCTCCCCTTACTCTAGTGACTCTGCAGAGGTGCGGGTGTCAGTGAGAGGTACGTTCATTCTAACAGAGAGAGTCCTCACCCCCTTCTCTGTCTGTAATGTCTCACAGATACATTCACACTGGAGTCTATTCCAGCTGTGTTAATGTGACTCTGCAGAGGCGCGGGTGTCAGTGAGAGGTAGGTTCATTCTAACAGAGAGAGTCCTCACCCCCTTCTCTGTCTGTAATGTCTCACAGATACATTCACACTGGAGTCTATTCCAGCTGTGTTAATGTGACTCTGCAGAGGTGTGGGTGTCAGTGAGAGGTAGGTTCATTCTAACAGAGAGAGTCCTCACCCCCTTCTCTGTCTGTAATGTCTCACAGATACATTCACACTGGAGTCTATTCCAGCTGTGTTAATGTTCTCAACACAACTCAGGTGCTGAAGTAACGGGTCCTGGCAGTTTTCTGATATGAAAGCTCTTCCTGGTCTCATACTCTGAGTAGTGTAGAAGCTGTAATAAAGCAGAAAGAGGCCACACCAAAGAGTGCGTATTAAACTTTGCAAGTCCTAACTACTCAACTGGACGGCTAAGCGGTTTACCAGCAGCAAAACACCTGTACTATACAAGTACTAAACACAGTGCCTTCTCTTCAGGTTCCCTAGACAGGGGGGTACAGATTGGATATAAGAAATTGTTCCTATACATTATTACACTGCAGATTATACCACAGAAGAGATTCTGCACAAATGAAATAGTTTTAAATAGAATACATACCTGTTCACTTTACTGTGACACACACACAGTATGAAACAGAATACCCAAGAAAGACACAGATACTAAACATGTAAGTCATGTGAGTTATATTATTATATTAAAAATCAAAGCAGCAGCAAAGTATCATTCAGAGTGATAATGAGTCATAATTACACTATGTAACACAATTTTTGTTCCTGGGTAGTAAGTGTTATTCCCTAATTGCTTATGCCTCAAAAGTATAGAAAATGGCTATTATTCCCCACAAACTTTGCTTTTGTGACCAGGACAGTGATATTTTGAAATTTACCTATTTCCAATGAGAAAACGGGCGAATTTGTGTCTTTTCGTTCACATAAAGTCAGAAAAAAACAACATATGAATCCAAATTAACATGTATTTATACTAAAGTAATACAGAAATGACTACAGAAGATTTAGAAGTGAGTAGTTTTTCGAGATTTACGATTATACTGTAAATCACTTTCACGAATCAGCCCCCAAATGTAGTCTCCCATCATGTTCTCGTTATACTGTCCTTGGTAGCGGCGTTCAAAGTCCAGTATATCCTGGTGGAAGCGCTCGCCTTGCTCCTCTGAGTACGCTCCCATGTTCTCCTTGAATTTATCAAGATGAGCATCAAGGATATGGACTTTGAGGGACATCCTACAGCCCATTGTGCCGTAGTTCTTCACCAGTCCCAACCAGCTCCACATAGTTTTCGGCCTTGTGATTGCCCAGGAAGCCCCGAACCACTGCGACAAAGCTGTTCCAAGCCGCTTTCTCCTTACTAGTGAACTTCTTGGGGAATTCATTGCACTCCAGGATCTTCTTTATCTGTGGTCCGACGAAGACACCGGCTTTGACCTTTGCCTCAGACAGCTTAGGGAAGAAGTCTTGAAGGTACTTGAAGGCTGCCGACTCCTTATCTAGAGCTCTGACAAATTGTTTCATAAGGCCCAATTTGATGTGCAGTGGTGGCATCAGCACCTTCCGGGGGTCCACCAGTGGCTTCCACTTGACGTTGTTCCTCCCCACAGAGAACTCTGTCCGCTGTGGCCAGTCCCGCCTGTGGTAGTGCGCCTTGGTGTCCCTGCTGTCCCAAAGGCAAAGATAGCAGGGAAACTTGGTAAAACCGCCATGGAGACCCATCAGGAATGCCACCATTTTGAAGTCTCCTATGACCTTGATGCCATCTCAGAAAAATGCAGATATGTATCCACTTAGGCAGCTGGAACTAAACTGAACTGGTGGGCTTAAGGCCCCTGTATTTATACTACTATTTATATTACTGGAAAGTTCTAGAAAGTTCTAGAAGTTACTCCAAGTTTACTCAGCACTGAATCTATCTGGAATGTTCTGGAAAATAGGTACATTTCAAAATATCGCTGTCCTGGTCACAAAAGCAAAGTTTGTGGGGAATAATAGCCATTTTCTATACTTTTGAGGCATAAGCAATTAGGAAATAACACTTACTACCCAGGAACAAAAAAAAAAAAAAAATTTGTTACACAGTGTTATAAACACCACACAGGAGCAGCAACAGAGTGAATCAGAACCATTGACATGTCAGTAAAAACACAGTGATATGCTGCTGGAGTGCCTTCAATACAATCACATATTAGATTCACCTGCTTTATTAGGAGGGTTCATGTACTGTAATTGATATGGGACTGTGCTAATAAGTCTGATGTCCCTACTACTAATACTACTGGTATTAATAGTGAATGTTAACATTGCTGATATGCCTCCACATTATCTGATTCACATCCCATCTCTCAGGCTCTATTTATAGTATTATTATTATTATTATTATTATTATTATTATTATTATTATTATTATTATCATTATTATTATTATTATTATTATTATTATTATTATTATTAAACAATACATTTTAATACAGACAATGTATGCTTTTGAATTACATATTTTTTAAAGTGCCCCAACATTTATTTATAAACAAAAACAAATAGAATCCATGCTTTTGTCATCCATGTCAACATTTTTTTTATGAAACACTAAGTTTAATTATGAATCAGTCAGTCCTTTGTTAACGTCTAATGGTAATACATAATTATTTTGAATTATCATGCATGTTTACACATGCTGTGAATAGGTCTGTTGCACTGTGCTGTCCAGCACTGTCTGTCTATGTATGGAAATAAGGGCTAATCAACCAAGAGAACAAATTCTCAGACAGAGAAAATCTACAAATGTTACAAGAATCCAGAGCTATGACCTCGATACCCCTGAGAGACAGTAACATCGAGATGCTTTTATTAGAGACCACCACAGTTAACAAGTCCATGTGAATGGAGCCTGTGGGTGCAGGTCTTGCTGAACTGGGTTTTATTTCTGTCCTTGGCAGGCAGGTCTGTGTTCCTAACATGCCTTGTTTCCTTTCTTTACCCAGAGCTGCCGAAGGCTGTGCTGACCAGCAGTCCTCAATGGGGAGAGCTGTACACTGGAGAGACTGTCACCCTGAGCTGTGGGGTTGAGGGGGGTTTCACTGGCTTCCAATATCTCTGGTACAAGAGCAGTCAAGGAGGCACAGTGCAGATCAGAGGCACCACTGGAGCCAGATACACACTCAGCCCTGTCACTCAGTCTCATAGTGGACAGTACCAGTGTGAGGCACAAAGAGGAGATCCACCACGTTCCTCTCAGCGCAGTGATCCTGTTACACTGACTGTGTCTGGTGAGTTTATTAACAGTGATCCTGTTACACAGACTGTGTCTGGTGAGTTTATTAACACAGTGATCCTGTTACACTGACTGTGTCTGGTGAGTTTATTAACACAGCGATCCTGTTACACTGACTGTGTCTGGTGAGTTTATTAACACAGTGATCCTGTTACACTGACTGTGTCTGGTGAGTTTATTAACACAGCGATCCTGTTACACTGACTGTGTCTGGTGAGTTTATTAACACAGTGATCCTGTTACACTGGCTGTGTCTGGTGAGTTTATTAACACAGTGATCCTGTTACACTGACTGTGTCTGGTGAGTTTATTAACACAGTGATCCTGTGACACTGACTGTGTCTGGTGAGTTTATTAACACAGTGATCCTGTTACACTGGCTGTGTCTGGTGAGTTTATTAACACAGCGATCCTGTTACACTGAGTGTGTCTGGTGAGTTTATTAACACAGTGATCCTGTTACACTGACTGTGTCTGGTGAGTTTATTAACACAGTGATCCTGTGACACTGACTGTGTCTGGTGAGTTTATTAACACAGCGATCCTGTTGCACTGACTGTGTCTGGTGAGTTTATTAATGTCTTGTAACAATTGTAAGTCGTCCTGGATAAGGGCGTCTGCTAAGAAATAAATAATAATAATAATAATAATATTCATTCAGTCCTGTGGATTTCTGTCATCTTATCTTTTACACTATCTTTGTGTCAGAACAGAACAGTTACTGATTGGAGCTGCACTGAAAACAATAACTCTTCAAGCCAGTTAAAGGAAGTGATACAAGTCATTAGTAGAATATCATCTTGAAGAATGGACGACTTTGTAGACTTCCTAATAATGGCTGTTATAATTACTTTTTTATTAATAACAAGTACATTAAAAGTAATTCCAGTAGATTCATGTATTTGCTTTATAATTATTCAAATTTTCTAGTAATTTGTTTTTTTAATACAAGTTAAAAATATTTACTATGTTATCGTGTTATCCAAAGCCACTCAAATTGAGGGAAACAGGAGCCCTTATTTGTCATCTTCTGTATTTCAGAGGGACGACCAAAGCCTGCACTGACCCGGGAGCCTGCAGGAGAGATATTTGATGGAGACACGGTCACCCTGAGCTGTGTGGTTGAGGGGGGCTCTGGTGGCTGGAGATATCTCTGGTACAAAGACAGGCAGGGAGCTCCAGTGTACCAGACCGACAGCAGCAGTGGAACTGGAGCCGGATACACAATCAGTGCTGCTGCTCTGTCCCACAGTGGAGAGTACTGGTGTGGAGCTGAACGGGGCAGGAACACGTCTTACTCACAATACAGCGATCCCATCTGGGTAAATGTAACTGGTGAGTAATACAGAATCTCCTTCCTTTTCACTAAAGCTTTGCCCTCAGCAGTAGGGGGTGCTGTTTGGTTCTGCTAGAGGTGATTGGGAGCCTCAATCCTCCAGCATTTCTCTAATTCTCTATTTCTAATTATATTCCTCTCTGTGCTTCTCTGTCTACTAAAATATCTAAGTTTCTCAACTACTCTACCACACAGTAGCTAAAATCAAAGCAATATCTGATATATAGAACACCATGACAAAGCATATAAAGAACAATAATAATCTCATTGCTGATTTTTGAATACCAAGAAAAAAAACACAAAGACATATTAATTTAATGATTTGAGTGGGACTTAAACTCATGACTAACACTGTTGTAAGTGAGGACTCAACTCATTATGTTTCATAGTGGTGTTTGAATGACTTGCAGATTATCAATGCAGATATATCTAAGGGTTTAGAACCTAGGGAGGGGAGGGGGCAGGATGCTGTGGGATGTTTCAATGGTGTGTTTATAGCTTGTTCCTGTCTTGACTGAAACATTTGGTGTTACCTTTACAGGCAAAATGATATGGAGCCTCTATACTCCAGCACTGCCTCTGTCTCTCTAAGGAGCCTCTATACTCCAGCACTGCCTCTGTCTCTCTAAGGAGCCTCTATACTCCAGCACTGCCTCTGTCTCTCTAAGGAGCCTCTATACTCCAGCACTGCCTCTGTCTCTCTAAGGAGCCTCTATACTCCAGCACTGCCTCTGTCTCTCTAAGGAACCTCAATACTCCAGCCCTGCCTCTGTCTCTCTAAGGAGCCTCTATACTCCAGCACTGCCTCTGTCTCTCTAAGGAGCCTCTATACTCCAGCACTGCCTCTGTCTCTCTAAGGAGCCTCTATACTCCAGCACTGCCTCTGTCTCTCTAAGGAACCTCAATACTCCAGCCCTGCCTCTGTCTCTCTAAGGAGCCTCTATACTCCAGCACTGCCTCTGTCTCTCTAAGGAGCCTCTATACTCCAGCACTGCCTCTGTCTCTCTAAGGAGCCTCTATACTCCAGCACTGCCTCTGTCTCTCTAAGGAGCCTCTATACTCCAGCACTGCCTCTGTCTCTCTAAGGAGCAGGGGGCTCTGAGAGAATCCCACTCTATGCAAGACACTGGTTCTGATTGATTTTAATATCTTGGTCAGACAGCTTCACAATCACTAACCTGTCTTCATGTCATCTTTTCGTAGCTCTGTTCTCTAGGGTGACTCTGACAGCCTCTCCAGGAGCCACAGTGAAGGAGGAAGAGGCTCTTAACCTGACCTGTGAGGCAGCAGTGAACAAAACCCCCCGCCCTCAACTCCACTACACCATTGTGAGAGACGGGGAGCCTGTGACTAACAGCACTGACTCTGCACTGTACAGCATAGCCAGCACTGAGAAGAGCCACACTGGGAGCTACACGTGTGCTGTGGAGTCACAGGGAGTGAAGAAGAGCAGCCAGGAGCTACACATTGAAGTGGAAAGTAAGATTACAAACCCCTCCTAAATGACTGTCCTTGATGATTGAAAGTGATCTCACAGTAAAATAGGTCACATTGTGATCCCATTATATTCCCATTCCCTGAAGAAACAGAATAAACAGACTACAGAATTACCAGCATTTCCAACACAATGGATTGAATTATTATTACAATCCACTTCCGAAATGCAATCACTAAATTTATATTTCTTTGTAAATGTGAACCCATTATATTCCTGTGTGAAGAGATAACGCCTAAACAGACTGCAGAATTACCAGCAATTACAACACAAAGGATTGAGAACAAATACTGCACAGTACAGACACTGTTTTTATACTTTGCAAATTCAGTGGTGTATATTTCCCACTAATGATTTAGATTTAGAGTGGCAAGTTGAAGGCTGTTCCTATAGAGCGAGTGTGAGCAGGGTAATGTTCTTGAATCCCTATCAGCTCAGTCAAGGTGTATGGAAGTCACTCGCACACACTCATACTGTACCTTCCTTCCCCCAGCGTCCTGGCGCAGCGCTGTTGCTATTGGCTACAGAGTGAGCTTCTCTCTGATTCATTTCATTGTGTTCACTCTGCTACTCCTTCAATACTGCAGGATCCAAGGTGAGACTCCCAGTCAGTGCACACATTTCACCTGGCCTGTCACAGCACACATGCAGGCTTCTTCTTAAACAGCACAGCCCAGTCTTAGAGATAGTTCATTAAGAAATCATTATTTCATCATTAAACATGCACAGCTAATTTCCAAAATACACATTTTGGAAGTTTGTATTTATTTTTGTTAACACAATTATAAGAAAGAAACTGAACAATCTGTATATATTTTTCCAGGTTCCCCGTGTCTCGCTGGTGGTAAGTCAAGGTAAGTCAGTATTAGCCAGTATGTGTACAGACAGGGGGCAGCACTCGCTATCTCTACCTGTCATCATCCTTTACAGCACTGAAAATGGAGATGGAAACTTTCTGATTAGCTCTTTAAGAATCCCTCTTACAAACTCTAACAGTGCCCTTCACTTAGACCTGTGTCCTAAGATGCTATACGGGGTTAATTTGGCTTTTTGGTTTCCAGATGATAAAGATCTAAAGCTTTGACATATTTGACTCATAATCTTTATTCTTTGATTCTTCAATCTAGAGTATTAATAATAACCCTTTGTCAGTAATGTCACAAAGCTGCTGCCTCCACACAGTGTCTTTACAGTTGATACACAGCTGCTCCTTACCCTGAAATGCACTCTTTGATTTCAATGGGACTTGATTCCTCTGAAGCAAGTGTCATCATCCTTTAAAGCTTTTGTTATTGCTGCAGTTAAACTCTGAGCCCTCCTTGTGTGTCTCTGACATCTGTCTCAGGAAAACCTCGGATCAGGATCAGGAGCAGTCAGCAGAGGGGATTGAGCTCTCCAGCCGTGTGCAGCACACTGGAGTGGAACTGGAATAGTGCTGCATTACCATAGACTGGAGTGGAACTGGAATAGCGCTGCATTACCAGAGACTGGAGTGGAACTGGAATAGTGCTGCATTACCAGAGACTGGAGTGGAACTGGAATAGTGCTGCATTACCAGAGACTGGAGTGGAACTGGAATAGTGCTGCATTACCAGAGACTGGAGTGGAACTGGAATAGTGCTGCATTACCAGAGACTGGAGTGGAACTGGAATAGAGCTGCATTACCATAGACTGGAGTGGAACTGGAATAGTGCTGCATTACCAGAGACTGGAGTGGAACTGGAATAGAGCTGCATTACCAGAGACTGGAGTGGAACTGGAATAGTGCTGCATTACCAGAGACTGGAGTGGAACTGGAATAGTGCTGCATTACCATAGACTGGAGTGGAACTGGAATAGTGCTGCATTACCAGAGACTGGAGTGGAAGTGGAATATTTGAGCTTGTGTTTAGTACACACTAGCAGCTGAGCTGATAATCGTATTGTTGTTATTTTCTGAAAACAATAAAGCGTTAATACTGCCTTACAAAAAATGACTCAAAGTGTTCTGAAGTATACGGAATGTGCGGGTGATGTCATCGGTTGTCATGGCAGCGGCGATCATCACGGGAGTGGTCATCCGGGACAAACGCTTGTGGATTTAGAATAAAAAAAATAATATGGAAGACCAAATTCTAAAGTGCATAGAAATGAAACTGCTGAGGATGAGAATTCATTGCAGAATGAAATGATGAGGGCTCAGAGGTTTCAGTTAAAATCCCACATACACACATATACAATATATACAAATTCATGACAACACAGGGAGAATATATCTCATACATAATAAAGACAATTCATCTATATAATATTAGAAAGAAAGAAAATAACTCTTCTAACCCATCCCCTCCCTCCACCCCAACCTTAAAATAACTCTTCTAACCCCTCCCCTCCATCCCTCCACCCCAACCTTAAAATAACTCTTCTAACCCCTCCCCTCCATCCCTCCACCCCAACCTTAAAATAACTCTTCTAACCCCTCCCCTCCACCCCAACCTTAAAATAACTCTCCTAACCCCTCCCCTCCATCCCTCCACCCCAACCTTAAAATAACTCTTCTAACCCCTCCCCTCCACCCCAACCTTAAAATAACTCTCCTAACCCCTCCACCCCAACCTATAGAGTAAGGCCCTAACAGCAATTACAAAAAAAAAAAATACATCACAGTATCTAAACCTGTCTAATGATTAACTGTTACAATGCCGTAGCTTGTTTCACTCACTTTGTTTTGGCTGCATTGTCGTCATATTTTTTTAAATGTGGGTTGTGACAGATATTCAGATAAATTGTAACATTGAAGAGGTGGGCTTTGTATTAGAGGCTGTGTGGTCCAGTGGTTAAAGAAAAGGGCTTGTAACCAGAAGGTCCCCGGTTCAAATCCCACCTCAGCCACTGACTCATTGTGTCACCCTGAGCAAGTCACTTCACCTCCTTGTGCTCCATCTTTCGGGTGAGACGTAATTGTAAGTGACTCTGCAGCTGATGCATAGTTCACACACCCGAGTCTCTGTAAGTCGCCTTGGATAAAGGCGTCTGCTAAATAAACAAATACTAATAATAATAATAATTAGAAAACTGGTGACAGAGTCGGAAATCGCGCGTGATGGGCAAGTGTATTAATTTGTTACATTATTTATCTCAATGGGGATTGATTTTATTCTTAATAAAAGGATGGTAAAATGCGATTGACAGGTATCTGGGTAACGGATAACAGAGTGCTGACTATGTATGTGGGATATGCATTCCCATCAAGGATCACAGAAGAGAGGGAAAAAGAGAAGAGAGAGGGAGAGGAAAGAGATGAAGGGAAGGATGGGGGAGAGGGGGAATGAGAAAGGAAGTAGAGGGGGAATGAGAGGAGGAGAGCGGTAGAAAGGGAGTCTGCCATCCAGATGCTTTTAGTGAAATTCATTTGAACCTTTAGGAGATTAACACAGAGGTGACCATGGACACAGGTGTGAGGAGCCGTGACATTCCACACACTCTAGAGAAAAAAAATACTCTACAGTATTTAATTAAAAAATTGGAGAAAAGGCATTACATTGTTTACATTCCAGGTCGCGGATGTACCAGCTAAATCTATAGAGCACCCCGGCCCCACATTTATTTCCATTGCCACACTGTATTGTAGATTATTTTGTGCTCTGTAATGAAAGCTTCATCCATTAATCCGGGTTCATGCACTTTTTCAAACATCAAAATTCCATACTTTCTTCTAGACTGTCATTTGTTTTTCCCAGACTTGTGTTTTTAGTTTCTACTAGTTTTTCAATAGTTATCCACATAGGCGGGCAGCCGCAGAGCATTATAGCTTTTTGATCCAGAGCAGAAGTTGCTCCTGGTTTTCTAAAAGTATTTGTTAGAATCTGGAGGTGCATATCTAGCAAGAGACAATGCAGGTATGCAAAAGAGAAGTAAGATACAATCTAAGAAATGCCCAATATTTGAGAACTATGTTGCATTATTTACAAAGAGAATATAAAAAGTTGTATACTGCAAGTATACTTGTCAAAATAGGATAGTATTATGTGACCAATAGGATACTAAAACCAGACAATTTTGGCACAAGTATACATGCAGTATATTACTTTTTTGTAAGGGATGAGACTGGATTCTGATCCAAACTTCTTTATACCCTCTGTTAAATGTTGAACACTCTGGGAGGTGAAAAATAACAAAAATGAAATAACAAATGTGCAAGTGTGGTATATTAAACATACAAGTCAAACACTGAATACTGCACACCCTCGCTAGAACAACCCTGTTTGGGTCCAAAGCCTTTTGTTCGCTATAGTAAAAGGACAACCCAAAACAAACAATATAAACTGTTTTGTTTCAATTGCAAAAGTTAATTTAAATCTTGGTTCATTATTTAAAGAAAGAAAAAAAAAAAAAATCAATGTTGCTTTGCCGTGCCGGTTGCATAGAGCTGTACGAGCCAACATCAGCAGCAGTTTGATTTTAAAATCAGTATTTAATCGTATAATGAAGGCCATATAGCGAGGATGTAAATAGTACACTCAGCTGACGGTTTGGACCCGAGACAGTTGCTGCACTCGGTACTGTAAGTTACAAGCAAGCACCATACATTTAAAATAAAATTACTTGTACGTTTTATTAATCACATTAAAGAAATGAAAAAAGCGATGTTAACATGCTACATTTGTACAAACCAAGGGGCTGCAGAAATAGTTTATTTTTTTAATCCGAGTCGGTGATAATAAGGGCCTGTTCACACCGGAGCTTTTTTTCATACTCAGTACGGTTCGGTTCGTTTGGAGAGCAGTGTGAACATCAAAGTTCGACAAACTTGGCAAACGAACCAAACCGAACTGAACTGAACTGAGACCACTAGAAGAGATCGTCTCAGACCGTTTGGCAAAAGAACTGAGTTCAGTTCGCTTAAAAACATGAATGTGAACACTGGACGGTCTCGGTTCTTTTGCAAACAGGAAACAAACCCGGTAGATTTGGCTGTACAGTAGCGTAGTTACTGCATACACAAACAGGTGGTAAAAATGTCCAGATGAGTGATATGGACAACGGGGGAAACAACGGCATTGTTAGAAATGTGATCAGAAAAAAATTAAAAAATCAGACTGACAAAACCCAATGTATTTGCTGTAATATCAACATACCTGGGAATTTATTGAAATTACCGTGGCTCCGGTTGGCTGGTGCGATTGCTATAACCTCTTTTTCTTTTTTTTAAAAAAGCTGTTTTCTTTTTTTTGTAGAATTGTTCAAGTTCATGTTGAATGATGTCAACTGCCTCCAATCGCTTTCATGATTCATCATTGACATTGGGAAAAAAAATCACATTTGCAGAAAATACAGCTGCATGTGGATTACTGTATACGATGTTGTGCGAGGTGGTGTGCAAGCACCAACTTTATTATACAATATAGCACAGTATGCAAGTTAAACATTCCGTTTTTGGCTCGTTGTCCAGTTTTTAACAAACGTCTGTTTGGATAAAGTTATGCTTGGTGTGTACGTAAATATGTTTACCAGTGCTGCAAAAAAACAAAAAAAACTAAAATACAAAGTATTATATTAAAAAAAGGACCAGATTTTTTTTCTAAATTATTATATGTTCCTGATTTTGGTTTAGTAAACTTAAAGAAAGAAAACAATGCTCTACAGTAGGATGTCAGTCTCAGAGTTTGCCAGATAGTTCCCAGGTATGAATTACGTGTTCTCTGTTGTCTTGCATAAATGAAATAAAACACAATTTATTTATTCATCGCTGTACACACTCTATGCTAATGTTTTACACGAGGAGCTATATGCCTAAAAAATACATTCCTTTATATCTGTTGTCATTATTACAATACCGTAGTTCTTTTTTTTTCAATATACGAGGATTTTATATAAATGAAAAAAAGCAAAATACTAAACAATATATACAGTAGGCTACTGTACTACTATTGTATTTGAATATTTACATAGTGTGAAGAAGCAATGCCAGAAAATGTAAACATCCGATGGTCTTTTATTAATAAAAAACGAGTTCACTTGATTATTATTATTATTATTATTATTATTATTATTATTTATTTCTTAGCAGACACCCTTTTCCAGGGCGACTTACAACTGTTACAAGATACCACATTATTTTTTACATACAATTACCCATTTATACAGTTGGGTTTTTACTGGAGCAATCTAGGTAAAGTACCTTGCTCAAGGGTACAGCAGCAGTGTCCCCACCTGGGATTGAACCCACAAACCTCCTGTCAAGAGTCCAGAGCCCTAACCACTACTCCACACTGCTGCCCTGACTATTTCAATATGAACACAAGTGAACTGAGTCCTGGGAAAACATGGAAGTGAACCACGAAAATGAGCCCCAGTTAATTTCCAAACGAACTCAGTACGTTTGTATACAAGGCAAGTGTGAACAGCTAGCACATTGATACACTGCTTCAAAGCAAACGAACCGAACTGAGGATGTTTGAAATGAACCCAGTTTGAATACACCCCAACTATCGTATTCGATTTTTTTTCCTGGGTTGGGAAATAACATTAACGATTTAATAAAGGTAACAACAAGATAACACAATGTGAATCTCGGTGAGCAGAGTACAGTAGCTTGTAATTCCAGTCTGTAACTTTGTTTAAAAAATCATAGCCTTGGCTGTCGTAGAGTCCATTTTACCCTTCGTTTCACTGGAGCAGACAGTAATGTGACATATACCAGTGCGCTGACTGGATAGGATTGCTTTTGAGTTGTGAGGACGTTGTCAGGGGTGATACACGGGGCAATCCTCGCGGGATTTGGTCACAAGCAACATAGCTGCTACTAGTAAATTGCCTAGACAGTTACTGCTAGAGCTGCTGACCCGCTTTAGAGATCAATTACTATTAATAATAAAAGTAATCGCAGAATCATTTTAATTTTCCCGTGATGCTAGTAAAATTCCAGACTTTTTCAAGACTTTCATAACGGAGACGTGGTTTTTCAAGCATTTTCAAGCCCTGGAAATCAGTTTTGCATTTTTTCATACTTTTTCCAGACTTCCAGACTAGCGTACGAACCCTGATTAATAGTCATAGCTCAGCTACATTTTCATTGGGAATTTGTCACCGAGTGCAAGATACTGCAAAAGAGCAAGAAAGAGCCAGGGATGAAACCGCTATGACTTTCTGTACCCAAGATCCGTACACATGCCTGCTGCTGTAGCGCCCCCCGTCCAAAACACTGTTCACTAGTTAACCAAGGATAACCCCCTCAGTTATCCCTATAATTAAATTGACTATCTTAAATAACCAATTTAAGTAGGATTAATGACTACGCCAATTTGAAGTTAATATAACTCCAAATAAATAACAGGTTCTTTAAAAATCAAGACAGCACAGTGTGTAAAGTGAGGACAACAAGGTATAAAAACAAGAATTTTATTTAAACAAAATATCACAGCTTTTACCTATAGCAGCAGATTTGATAGCAGCAACCTTTAAACTATAGCAGCAGATTATTAACCAAGAGCGATCCCATCAGACCCTAAGCACTAGGATACTTTAAACTAAGTCATGTCACACCAACACTTCTAAATAAAAAGATAATTCACAGCACAATAACACTTTTAAATAACAGCCTTCAAGCAAATAGTGGTTTCCACAAACACAATTCCAAACAATAAAACAAACCTTAAATAACACACTAAAAAAAAGTCATAATCAGTGATTTTCATAGAACAGAAAACGTCATGCAACCTAAAAAATGCCTATAATGCTTAAACCCTCCAATAGCCGCTATTTTCGTTAATACACAAGTTGATAAAGTGCAGGTGTGCAATCAACAGTTAACAGACCTCTCATAACTATACATTGTAAACACATACACAATTACAGTTAGGATAATCAGGACAAAGACGCTACTCTAAAAGTCTAAAACAACCAATAACACAGAAAAAAAGTTTGTATGCAGCGCTCAGATAATTACATCAAAATTCACAGGATCGTAATTACAAACTCAGAATACAGACAATGCACATTCTCTTTTGTAATCAACCCCATACAATTGCGACCGACGTCTAAGAGTACGGGGGATACTTCACTGAAACCACTCCAATATAGAGCGGACCAAACTATTCAATATGAATAGTTTACCATTAACTTCTAGCGCTTCAGCCAATTCACAGCGCCTCAGTATTACACTTGAAAAGTTACAATCCTTACCAAACAGTAGTTCCCCGACCCGTGCTCTCAGCTCACAAATCTCTCAAACCCGATCGCCCTCGCACTGATTAATCCCACCTGTTCTTATACAGCTGGCCCCATTACGAATTAGCACTGCAATTACTATTGAGACCAACAGTCTTCCTGGAGTTTAAAGGGACAGTGCAACAGTAAAAATGATAAAAATCACACAATAAAACTCAATCTTATTACATTCAAAAAAATAAATACATCCATTGCACATCCGTTACACTGCACTGCTATTACTCGGGGCACTTTACAAAAGCAACACAAACACAAGCATGGACAATGCACACTGCAAAGCGACACGTCACGCAATATTCACTCATTCATGTCATAATACAGTCATGCGACACTATCAGTTTTCATTCGTTTTTGAAACGTGATGACTTTACAAGACACATCCTCCAGGTGGTTGCCCAGTAAGGACGCTGCAGTCTCGTCTCTAGGATGCTACATCAGGGGTCTGGATACTCATTCCCATCAATTTATTTATTTTCAAGTTAATGAAGTTCAAATGTTAAATCCTGAAACTCATTTCCACACTGAGTTATTGATTTCTCCTGACTCGTCCATCAGATGAGGTGTGAATCGTTTCCTTTCTGCATATTCCCGCTCCCAGGCACTGACTGCATTGACAGCCTGAGTTAAACTGACAGCAGAGAAGCCTCTTGTGACGTGTTCACGTCACTGCCCACTTTGACAGAGAGCAAGAGAGTGGATTTGCATTTTTACAATTTAAAATGCATGCTCTTAAGAGTGATACACAAAACATACATGCTGAAAAAATGGACCGCAAAGGGTTAAGAGTGATACACAAAACAGTCTTTAAGGTTTCTCTCCTCTGTGAATTCACTGGTGTTTTGGAAGGGCTTGTTTAAGAGACACAGTTTCTCTCCTGTGTGAGTTCGCTGGTGTGAAACAAGGCTGTCTGACCAACTGAAACTCTTCCCACAGTCAGAGCAGTGATACGGTTTCTCTCCTGTGTGAGTTCGCTGGTGTCCTTTTAGGCTTCCTAACTGACTGTAACTCTTCCCACAGTCAGAGCAGTGATACGGTTTCTCTCCTGTGTGAGTTCGCTGGTGTGAAACAAGGCTGCCTAACTGTCTGAAACTCTTCCCACAGTCAGAGCAGCGATACGGTTTCTCTCCTGTGTGAGTTCGCTGGTGTGAAACAAGGCTGCCTGACCGACTGAAATTCTTCCCACAGTCAGAGCAGTGATATGGTTTCTCTCCTGTGTGAGTTCGCTGGTGTAAAACAAGGCTGTTTGACCGACTGAAACTCTTCCCACAGTCAGAGCAGTGATATGGTTTCTCTCCTGTGTGAGTTCGTTCATGTAAAACAAGGCTGTTTGACCGACTGAAACTCTTCCCACAGTCAGAGCAGCGATACGGTTTCTCTCCTGTGTGAGTTCGCTGGTGAAAAACAAGGCTGTTTGACTGACTGAAACTCTTCCCACAGTCAGAACAGTGATACGGTTTCTCTCCTGTGTGAATTCGCTGGTGTAAAACAAGGCTGTTTGAATGACTGAAACTCTTCCCACAGTCAGTGCAGCAATACGGTTTCTCGCCTGTGTGAGTTCGCTGGGTTTTGTTTAAATGCCCTAACTGCGTTAAACCTTTACCACAGTCAGGATATTCTCCACCGCCTGCCCTCGCTTTAGCTGCTGGACTGGAACCTGGAAAACATGAACAGGAAAGAAAGTAAGACGGACTGCTTGTAGGCTTAAGGTTGGTTCATAATTCAGACTCCGACATAATTTGTGGTTGGAGTCGAGGGTCTCTGACCCTATGTGACAGGTCACACACACTCTTGCGACATGCGTCTTTTTTGGAAAGTCGTACAGCCTTTTCTCATGCGTCTGTGACCTGAAATTGCATGTGGTCTGCGCTGGATGTATCGCATTCATCTGCAGTGATGTATGAACCAACTCTCAGGGCATGTGCAGGGCCAGATTAACACATAGGCAAACTAGATATACAGGTAAAACTTGACTTCACTGCCATTCAAACCGAGGCATGCATCTCAAAATCAAATTGTCCTGACGGGTGTTATGCAGATTTCTGTAACCCATAGAATTGTGTATCCCCTGTGCAGAGGCAGTTTCTCAAAGATCGCTGGATGTGCACGCACGATATTTCTGTGCCCGAGCCCCACTGTGTTGTCAAGCACTGCCATGGAGTTCAACAATGGTGGAGGAGTGGATTAAAGCATATGAATTTCAGCGGTGGGGGCTTGCACTGCGTTACACCAGCTTAAAGTTAAAAACTTAGAGTAAGTAGCGGGTTCCAAAAAATATAGCGTTCCACATCCCCATGTGTTGCTAGAACTGTATTTTGATTACGACTGTAAGTCGCCTTGGATAAGGGTGTCTGCTAAGAAATAAATAATAAGAAGAAGAAGAAGAAGAATGATAATAATAATACTGTTTAAATAACGTACCTGTCATTTATTTTCAATGCTAACATCATGACAACTTTTTACACATAACTTTAAAGCATGTTTCAAAGCTCTTCTCAAAATGCCCACCCTAGTGCACTGATAGCGTCAGGATTATTGCCAACATTGTCAGGTAACACAGCAACAGCGATCCATGATGTGGTATGGAACAGAAAAAACAGAGCACTTAAGGTTTTTTGTTAGGGGTGGGAATTTCGAATAATAAGATATTCGAATATACCAAGAATGAAAGTTTCGACTCCTCAACCTCTAATTACTCATAACAGTGACAGGTCCTTAGAAAGTATTAGCAGCAACCACACATAGGGACGCTGTGGCAAAGTGGGTAAGTGAGTGCAGGTCAAGGCAATGCAGCAGTGCAGAAGAAAACAGACAGACAATTATATCCAGGTGCAAGAAAACAGACACACAATTATATCCAGGTGCAAGGGTGTTTATTGGTTTCACAATGTCCAGAGGCTGACGGCAATCAGCTGTAAATAATACTGTTGTAAAGTGATACAGTGGCGTGTATCACTTCAATTAGAATCCCCGGGTTTGACCCGTAACAATAAGTCCCGTTCTTTTAACACCCACACGTAACACAAAACACAGACACAGTTCTTTAGTGAGTGATTTTAGTGCTCGTGGTGTGTAATACAATTTGTTGTGGTGAGGGAAGTGCTGGTGTCCGGGTTTGATGTTGGCCTGCGGCTACAGCTCCGGATAGTGTTAGTAGTGTTAGTAAACAAACAAACAAACAGTTTACTAGACAAACGAACAAACACAACACTCACGTTTTTTGTTAGGGGTGGGAATTTCGAATAATAAGATATTTGCAGGTGATCTGATTCAAACATTCAAAATCCTAAAAGGTATAGACAATGTCAACACAGGGGACTTTTTTGACCTGAAAAGAGAAACAAGGACTAGGGGTCACAAATGGAGATTAGATAAAGGGACATTCAGAACAGAAAATAGGAGGCACTTTTTTACACAGAGAATTGTGAGGGTCTGGAACCAACTCCCCAGTAATGTTGTTGAAGCTGACACCCTGGGATCCTTCAAGAAGCTGCTTGATGAGATTCTGGGATCAATAAGCTACTAACAACCAAACGAGCAAGATGGGCTGAATGGCCTCCTCTCGTTTGTAAACTTTCTTATGTTCTTATGTACAGTGCCTATGGAAAGTCTACACCCCCTTGAACTTTTTTCACATTTTGTTGTGTCAGTGCCTCAGAGTTTCATGCATTTAAACAAGGATTTTTTCCACTTATCTACACACCATACTCCACACTGTTAAGGGGAAAAAAAGTTTTTTTATTGAGAAAAAGATGATATATTACAAATACAAAACTGGAAGATCATAATTGGATAAGTCACCAACCCCCTGAGTTAATACTTGGTGGAAGCACCTTTGGCAGCAATTACAGCTGTGAGTCTGTTGGGATAGGTCTCTACCAACTTTGCACACCTAGATTAGGCAATATTGGACCATTCTTCTTTACAAAACTGTTAAAGCTCTGTCAAGTTCCTTGGGGAGCGTTGATGGAAATTTTCGATTGGATTTAGGTCGGTGCTCTGACGGGGCCACTTGATGACATTTACCTTTTTGTTCCTTAGCCACTCCAGTGTAGATTTGGCTGTGTGCTTTGGGTCGTTGTCATGCTGAAAGGTGAACTTCCGTCTCAGTTTCAGGTTTCTTGCAGAGGGCAGCAGGTTTTCCTCAAGGACTTCACTGTACTGTGCTCCATTCATTTTCCCTTCTATCCTGACAAGTGCCCCAGTCCCTGCCGATGAGAAACATCCCCATAACATGATGCTGCCACCACCATGCTTCACAGTAGGGATGGTGTTCTTTGGGTGATGCGCTGTGTTGGGTTTGTGCCAAAAATAACGCTTTGAATTTAGGTCAAAAAGTTCCATTTTAGTTTCGTCAGACCACAAAACTTTTTGCCACATGGCTACAGAATCTCCTGCGTGTTTTTTTGCATACTTCAAACAGGATTCAAGGTGGGCTTTCTTGAGTAACGGCTTCCTTCTTGCCACCCTACCATACAGACCAGATTTGTGGAGTGCTTGGGATATTGTTGTCACATGCACACTTTGACCAGTCTTGGCCATAAAAGCCTGTAGCTCTTGAAAAGTTGCCATTGGCCTCTTGGTAGCCTCTCTGATCAGTCTCCTTGCTCAGTCATCCAGTTTGGAGGGACGGCCTGATCTAGGCAGGGTCTTGGTGGTGCCATACACCTTCCACTTCTTAATAATCATCTTGACTGTGCTCCAAGGGATATTCAAGGCCTTTGATATTTTTTTATACCCATCCCCTGATCCCCTGCCTTTCAACAACTTTGTCCCAGAGTTCTTTTGAAAGCGCCTTGGTGCTCATGGTCTTTGCTTTGAAATGCACTACCCAGCAGAGGGAACCTACAGACACTGCTGAATTTATCCTGAAATCACTACAATTTAACACAGGTGGAGGCCACTTAACTTGGTGTGTGATTTTGAAGGCTATTGGTTACACCTGAGCTAATTTAGGATTGCTATTACAAGCGGGGTGGACACTTATCCAAACAAGCTATTTCAGTTTTTATTTTTAATTAATTTTCTACAAATTTCCAGAATATTTCTTTCACTTGGAAGTTGTGGGATAGGACGGCACTGTATATATATATATATATATATATATATATATATATATATATATATATATATATATATATACCGTACTGTGCAAAAGTTTTAGGCAGGTGTGAAAAAATGCTGTAAAGTAAGAATGCTTTCAAAAATAGACATGTTAATAGTTTATATTTATCAATTAACAAAATGCAAAGTGAGTGAACAGAAGAAAAATCTACATCAAATCCATATTTGGTGTGACCACCCTTTGCCTTCAAAACAGCATCAATTCTTCTAGGTACACTTGCACAAAGTCAGGGATTTTGTAGGCATATAGTCAGGTGTATGACTAAACAATTATACCAAACAGGTGCTAATGATCATCAATTCAATATGTAGGTTGAAACACAATCATTAACTGAAACAGAAACAGCTGGGTAGGAGGAATAAAACTAGGTGAGGAACAGCCAAACTCAGCTAACAAGGTGAGGTTGCTGAAGACAGTTTACTGTCAAAAGTCATACACCATGGCAAGACTGAGCACAGCAACAAGACACAAGGTAGTTATACTGCATCAGCAAGGTCTCTCCCAGGCAGAAATTTCAAGGCAGACAGGGGTTTCCAGATGTGCTGTCCAAGCTCTTTTGAAGAAGCACAAAGAAACGGGCAACGTTGAGGACCGTAGACGCAGTGGTCGGCCAAGGAAACTTACTGCAGCAGATGAAAGACACATCATGCTTACTTCCCTTCGCAATCGGAAGATGTCCAGCAGTGCCATCACTCGCTGCTGGTGTTGATACACCCATTTGACTGCAATGACTTCTAAATGATTTGCTTGTGTTGCTTGCGTCCGGTGTGGATACAGCTTAACAAACAAAAAGCCATTTTTCAGTCGAGACGCCTCACATCTCCACTGCACACAGTAAAAGATGCACTGCTTGCTTGTTTCAGTCGAGACGCCTCACATCTCCACTGCGCACAGTAAAAGCTGCACTGCTTGCTTGTTTCAGTCGAGACGCCTCACATCCCCACTGCACACAGTAAAAGATGCACTGCTTGCTTGTTTCAGTTGAGACGCCTCACATCCCCACTGCACACAGTAAAAGATGCACTGCTTGCTTGTTTCAGGCGAGACGCCTCACATCTCCACTGCACACAGTAAAAGATGCACTGCTTGCTTGTTTCAGTTGAGACGCCTCACATCCCCACTGCGCACAGTAAAAGATGCACTGCTTGCTTGTTTTTTGCCACATCCTGTGTTTTCTTCCAAAGTAGCAGATGGGTGCTGGCATTTTAGATGATTGAGAATGTACTTGTTGATTTACAATATGAAATGCTTGTGCTGCAGAGATTACATTGCACGATGATCTCGTTTAACTTTTTTCAAAATACTTCCAAGCACTGCATTTTTTTTTAAAGATGCTATTTTCACTGCTCATGCACTCCCTTAGCCAATAGCAGAGCTAGGTAAGGAAGAGCCCCGCCTCCTGTCAGTTATCAGTGAGGTGACAATTGTAGTGGCTGATCACTTTTAACTTGCTCCTCTGTCAAAATACCACGCCAAGCTTTTTCGGGTGTAGTTAGCTAATTTTTCCATTTGTTTTAGAAATTAACGAGTACTCAAAACTTGATCACAGTGTTCGAGTAGTAATTTCATTTAGAATACTCGATTATTCAGACTCACCCCTGTTTTATGGATCTCTCTTCCTGCAGTGATTTAGAGCACAGATCTCAAACCTCAGTGCACTAGAGCAGACATTTCTAAAAGAGCTTTGCAACAGACTAAAGTCATGTGTTAAAAGTTGTCAGGATGTGAACAATGAAAAGAAATGACAGGTACGTTATTTAAACAGTTGTAGCAACACTTGGGGACGTGGAACGCTATATTTTTCAGAACCCCGCTATATACTCTTTATAGCCTTTACTTTATTTGTAAAAGCAAAGTCAGTAAAGACTGACGCTGGTGAAACTGAGCCCTGGGATCAAAATCTGCCCTCAGAGTTCTCCTGTAATGTTTCAGGTCTATTTCCTCTAAAACACCCTACAATTATATATTTTTCAATAGCATTACGTTTAGGGGTGTTAATCATTTAGAATTTAAATGGTTAAACGTTAGTAAAGTGTCAAATGTTTTTAATTTTGCTTAATTGTTAAAACTTTGTCAAATGTGCAGTTCAAATATTAAGAACAGGAGGGTGTCTGCAAATAACGGCTACTCAGTTTTCTTTCGTTGTCCATTTCCTACCTTTGTCACGTGACATCATTGTCACTGGATATTCACCTCGCAATTTCCAGCATGCTTTTGCTCTCATGACTATCAATGTTGTCTTCGGGAGATCTAAATAACCGAAGCCCTGTCTGGGCACATTGTGATATAAAGGGAGACTGTGCTCTGCAGAGCTTAGTTACAGCAGCAGTACAGGAACAATGTTAAAATATATGAAAATATAACTACTGGTGCTAGATCTAGTGAGGAGGAGGTGGGGCCCAGGCAAACAACAATGCAAGTGCATGGCTGGTAGTGCAGGAAACGCGATAAAACTCTGGCTGAAAACACAATACCATGGTTGATTACTGAGACGATCGCAACTGATTCAACAAGTTCATGTGTTTTGTTGATCCAGATTTTTAGTCTTGCTGGTTTGCATTAAATCCTTGAGTGTGAGTGTGCTGCTTCGTGTGCTGGTACGGCAGATCAGCGCGTTGCTAGGATACACACTTCAAGCCTTTACATTCGTCTTGGAGAAGACCAATCACAAGCAGGACTATTGGATGCACGGCTTCTTCATTTAAAAATTAAGAAAAACACTTTCTTTTATCTATTAAATCTACCAATTACCTTTTACCTTCAAAGCATGTTGTGTTTGGATTATATGGCAATATTATAGAAAAATAAGATGAATTTAGTACAATTGTTACATTAGTCACGGTTTGAGAGATTAATTCAAACGCTTTGCTTTTGGACATAAAATGTGAGCAGTACTGAAAAACCATAGTTCAGAAATTACTTCTGTTAAATACAATGTTAATCTGATGCAGACGCACGCATATTCTTTTCAGTTGTTAAATGTAAGTCCTTTGTATTTTTTGTTTTTTATATAATTGAAGTGTTCTCATTTGAATGCAAGTCGTGCCTTTTTGTTTAACTATTATACACACACTGTTTTAGTTATTAGAGCGTCTGTTAAAAAAAAAAATATATAATGTTTGTTTATTTTGAAAAATAAAACCTCAGTGCATGGATAATCATTGATAAATGTCTATACGATACTCAAATATGAAATGAGGGTGCCGACTGCACCTCTACTTAACAGGATCAACTGCATTTTTAAGGAGAGTTGAAAAGCTGAGGTAAAACACTGAAAAATCAGAAGACCTTTTTACAGACATATAGGCTATGCGATCATTTATAGAAAGCTATTTATTTAAAAAGATATAGCACTCTCAATGTTTTTACTTGAACGTTTAAACTAACTATTTGTAGAAGTCTAAAAGTCTAAAATAAATGAAACGGAATCAAGCACCCCTAATAACGCTACACATGTACAATAATATCCCTCTATTTAGACACTGAACATTTCTAATGTTATATACAGTACTTTAGCTCTTCTCCCCCTTGGTATAATCGGGTAGGAGTGCCAGTGTGAAAGGGGCTTATATCTGTATCTTAAGATCACCAGTAGTGAGTCCTATCCTGAACTGGTGTGAGTGGAACAGGAAAAACAAATAGCTAGTAATGTAACCCACATGCTCCCTCCCTCCCTCTCTGCCACACTATCACGCAATCTAGAATGACAATGTCACAGCTACTGGGAGTCACTCACCTGCTAGACTGCATTCTGAATGTGACTGCCCATCTTCCTTTCCACCTCCTTGCATGCTGTTGGGAGAGCCTTCCTCTCCAGCACCTTGCTCTCTCACGCAGACTCTCTCCAGCTCAGGGATGTTTGGTTTGAAGTCCTCGGATTCTTCCTTCCCTGGTTCCATGTGGGCAAACTCTACTTCAGGGGGCTCCTGTTTAATATGGTTAATTTCCAGCACCTCTTCTTGTTTCACAGGAAGGGGTTCTTCTGTCTGAGAGATCTCCAATTCATTGTGCTCAGCTTTAATCTCAGAGACCTCTGACTGACTGCTGTCACACTGCATCTCACAGAGCTCCTGTTTAATGGGAAGGGAAGCCAGCCCAGAGACCTCCGCTCTAAAGGGGACAAGTTCAGGTTCAGAGAACTCCTCTTTAATCTGGACAGATTCCATCTCCACACTGTTCATGGCAGCACACGGGATTCTGCTTAGTAGCAGCTGAAAAAGAAATGCATTTATTTAAATATAGTGCTACTAAGGCCATTCAAGGGACCGACAAAACCTGGATTTAATAGCAGGGCTGGCTTTACTATTGAAGGGACACAGAATTTCTTGTAATACGTTTTTATAATACCAGAGGATTGTATCTGTCTAATCTCAAGAATGATGGATGAAAGTTACTATAGTTCTCTTTTCGTTTAATAAGTATGTTTGGTGTTTTATAATACATTCTCTTAAAGACTGATCAGCAAGGAGTCATTTTGTCCTCAAACCTGGTTGTTAGGAGCTTATTGTTCCTTTTAGGAGGCTGAGTGGTCCAGTGGTTAAATAAACAGGCTTGTAACCAGGAGGTCCACGGTTCAAATCCCAGCTCAGCCACTGACTCATTGTGTGACCCTGAGCAAGTCACTTAACCTCCTTGTGCTCCGTCTTTCAGGTGAGACGTTGTTGTAAGTGACTCTGCAGCTGATGCATAGATCAAACACCGCTTTGTGATGGTGGTCCACTATGAAAGGCGCTATATAACACTAAAGATTGTTAGTATTATTATTATTAGAATCTGTTTCTTGAAGGATCCCAGGGTGTCGCTTCAACAATGTTACTGGGGAGTTGGCTCCAGACTCACAATTCTCTGTGTAAAAAAGTGCCCCCTATTTTCTCTTCCAAATAGTCCTTTATCTAATCTCCACACACATACATAATGTAATGAGATGTAAGAGAGTAATAAGAATTAAAAATAAATAAATCCCTAGAGAACTGTGTTTATTTATTACCTTAAAATAAGTACTACATACATAAACAGTGTGTTGTCGTGGCAATTGGTGATCGAAGAAATAATAAAGTAAAATAAAACAAAATAAAATCAATAAATAATAAGGTCATCGCCTTACAGTGATGACTTTGAAGTCATAATGCATGGCAAGTGTTATTAGGGAATGCTGTGTCGCGTTTTCAAGCGCGTCACTGAGCTGCGCTGAGAGGTTTGGAGACGCGCTTCTCTACAAGCTGCGTGTGACGTCAGAAAGACAGCAGCCACGAGCAGCCGGCGCGCGCTCCGGGTAACAGAACGAAACCCGTATTGACCCGCGAGACGCTTTCAGAACAATGAGAATCTGTCTGGAAACCCGCGAAGCTGTCAGCCCTGAAACACACAGACTGTGAATGAGAGGATGAGAATAAAAACAAACGCGCTGACACAGACACGCCGCTTCACAAATACAACACACACACACACAAAAACAACGCGCTCCTACCACACTACAACCCGGACCTTTCAAAATAATACAATATAACAGCGCTCTGTAGTTTATAAACACATTGTAGAGCTCCATGCAGACTCTCTCACCTCCTCTCTGCTCTCCCTCAGTGTCTGAACGGATAAAACAACGCGCTCCTACCACACTACAACCCGGACCTTTCAAAATAATACAATATAACAGCGCTCTGTAGTTTATAAACACATTGTAGAGCTCCATGCAGACTCTCTCACCTCCTCTCTGCTCTCCCTCAGTGTCTGAACGGATAAAACAACGCGCTCCTACCACACTACAACCCGGACCTTTCAAAATAATACAATATAACAGCGCTCTGTAGTTTATAAACACATTGTAGAGCTCCATGCAGACTCTCTCACCTCCTCTCTGCTCTCCCTCAGTGTCTGAACGGATAAAACAACGCGCTCCTAGCACACTACAACCCGGACCTTTCAAAATAATACAATATAACAGCGCTCTGTAGTTTATAAACACATTGTAGAGCTCCATGCAGACTCTCTCACCTCCTCTCTGCTCTCCCTCAGTGTCTGAACGGATAAAACAACGCGCTCCTAGCACACTACAACCCGGACCTTTCAAAATAATACAATATAACAGCGCTCTGTAGTTTATAAACACATTGTAGAGCTCCATGCAGACTCTCTCACCTCCTCTCTGCTCTCCCTCAGTGTCTGAACGGATAAAACAACGCGCTCCTACCACACTACAACCCGGACCTTTCAAAATAATACAATATAACAGCGCTCTGTAGTTTATAAACACATTGTAGAGCTCCATGCAGACTCTCTCACCTCCTCTCTGCTCTCCCTCAGTGTCTGAACGGGTCTGTCTCCCACAGGACGAGGAATATACCAATCACAAAATACAAACCGATCAGCGCGGTCTGACAATTCATCTAATATGAACCGCAAAGGGAATCGTGATACCGGGGATCTTTTAATAAAAAATGAATATGACTTTCAGTTTTAACATCATATTCGAGCTGTTTGTAGCTCTATATTTTTCCCAGTGAATACAATTTGAATTCAGGTAACCCCTCCCCCATGCCGGAGTTGGTATAGTCCTTTCTTTATCAGGCGGCAGCAGCGTCGATGCAGCGAGTTTCACGCAGATATATAATCTGTGTTTCGTGTAATTATATTGATATTTCCCGTCCTCTTCTTCAGAGTGAGATGTTCAAACACTAACGCGATACCCCTGATAATGTTTTTAGAAGTATATCAGGTTAATTGAAGTTGAGCGCCGTTGTCACAAACAGATCCACAATGGCGCAGGCATGGGCGCAGTTTCATGGCTTTCTCTTCGCTAGTCTTGCAGGTTCAGGGCGTGTGAACTTGTTTTTGGTAAATACAGCACAGGGTCGCAGAAAGGTCATTCTTTACGAGTAAACTTCCAGGCAGTAACCTCTGCTATTTCTACCCCATGCTTTTATTTAGTTTCTCTTAAACTGTATTCTTGTCTCCTATTCTTTATCCAGGACAGTATTCCTCCCTGCTGTCCAGCGGCACAGATTTAGAATCTTCCTCAGACTGCGCTGCGAACTAAACCAGGCAACAGAGCCGCGTCCACAGCAGCAGAAGAGTCACCAGCAATGAGACACGCCAAGGAGTGCGCTGCTCTGTGAGACTCGAGGGGACGCGTTATCAAAGCGCTTCCTCCAGCCTTTAATTAACTGCTATTGATTTAAAAAGGACAAGACATCATGTTAATGTTACAACATGAAAAACTAAACACACTGAGAGTGCTGAAGAGGGCTTGAAATACAGTGTATCACTCAGCTGTGTGGTTCTAGTTTTGTAAAATGAACAGGTGGTTTATCTCTTTAAAATAAATAGGAATTAAAGACTGGCGTAGAAGCTTTGAAAAGATGTCCTGAGGTGTCTTATTGTGATTAAAAAGCGTCCCATTCCACAAGAAAAACCTGAGAGGCGTTAGAAAACTAAAGCTCTTTGAATGAAATGCTTTTTATTATATGAATAACTACCCAGTGGAGTGACAGAGCAGGTTAATAAACTAAATGTATTGAATGAATAATGAAATCAGATCATATCTGTCATAGAGTGAGAGGTTTGTATTAAACAGTCCAGTTACAGTATCCTTTAAAAGGTTGAAGAAAGTTTAACCTGAGAAATCATTTCAATTAACTGAAAAGGATAAAAGAAAGCTAAAGAAGGTCTGATTTCTTAAGTTAATGTTTTTTGTTGTATGAAGTCACTCTTTTTTTATTGATTGTTCATACACTCTGAATGAAAGCAGTGAAGCAGCACAGTAGATCACTGGTATGCAGAGCAGAGAAAGACCAGCAAAAGCAATAGGAGCAGCTTGCATTGTAGATATTTCAAATGAATAATTCTTCATTGCATTGAAGAAGACTGGCCCCTCCCCCTGCAAGGACTGTGATTTCCAGTGTTGGGTCCGCATGGCCAGTCTTCAGGGAGGATGTGTCAAGTGCTTAGTGATGTCATTGATGATGTCAGGTGTGATGTCAGGTGTGACGTGAAACACACACATGAGGGTGCAGAGTTAAGGTTGTGTGGCTTCCTGAACTTGCAATTTCCAAACCTTAACGTTACTTTAACAGAGTTATTGCCATTAAATTTATTTATAACACAATTAGGTTTGGTCTTTTTTATATTTAATTTTTTCAATTGTATATGTATTAATCAATGTTTCTTTCTTTCTAATCTCATACACATGGATTGTCTTTATTCTGTATTAGATATGTACTGCCTGTTTTCTCATGTTATTGTATATGTGAATGTGTGTGGGATTTGTACTTCACATCTGATCCCTCCTCATTTCATTGTCCAGTGAATTCTCATCCTCAGCAGTTTCATTTCTATACACTTTATAAAATCCACACTTTAAAATGATGATTTTATTTTTTATTTTAATTTTCTGTCTTACCTATCTTACCTGAATCTGCTAAATTCAGATTTTAGTTCTGCCTTTTTCACAATCTGTTTTTATTAGAGATGTATTATTTATTCATTATGTGTTGTCAGTGCAGGTCAAGAAACCAGAATAAGATCTTCATGTCTTTATTATTATTATTATTATTATTATTATTATTATTATTATTATTATTATTATTTATTTCTTAGCAGACGCCCTTATCCAGGACATCTTACAGGCGTAAACAAAAAATACATTTCAAGTGTTACAGTACAAGTATTAATACAATTAAGAGCAAGATAAAATACAATGACTTCAGTTCTAGTAAGTACAACTATATTACAAAATACAAATCAATATCGGAGCAGACAATAGCGTCAGTGATGGTTACATCAGGATATGATTAAATGCGAAATACTACAGATTGAATAACACTTGTGGCAGATTACAGTACAGTACTCTGTAAAGTACAGGATTAAATGCAGACAAATAGGGAGCAGGTAAGTGCAAGTAAAGCGCATTTAAGGAAGATTTAGTTTCTTTACCCATGAATGATGTATTTTGATATATAATGTATTCCTTCACCCTAACCAACATTTTTAAAAAAAATCTACGTGATCTCTACTCCCATAGCAAATTATTATTATTATTATCATCATTTATTTCTTAGCAGACGCCCTTATCCAGGGCGACTTACAATTGTTACAAGATATCACATTATTTTTACATACAATTACCCATTGATACAGTTGGGTTTTTACTGGAGCAATCTAAGTAAAGTACCTTGCTCAAGGGTACAGCAGCAGTGTCCCCACTGGGATTTGAACCCACGACCCTATGGTCAAGAGTCCAGAGCCCTAACCACTACTCCACACTGCTGCCCCTGTAGAACAGTTGGTTCTAAAAAACTATATATTTTTTAAAAATCTAAACACAGTTCAGTAACAAGCGGTTGCTGGTGCCCTCTGCTGTTTGCAATGAGTAGTACAGGTGTGAAAATCAGCAATTACTTTATTTATTTATTTATTGAACTAATATGTTAGTAACAGACTGTGCAAAACCTGCCATGGCTGTAAAATCAAAACAAGTCTTACCAGAGTCATAAAAAAGCCCCACGAGGACCTACATCCAGTGAATGTGCACAATGTGAATGTGACAGACAGACACCTCTTCATATTCCCAGATTCTGGTTCTCTCAATACACTAAAGAACACCCTCACCAAGTGTCACCACACCTGCACTTCAAGATAGAAATGTGAATATGAACCAGGTAAAATCTCTATTAACTGAACTAATAGGGACCAGGGAGTGTTCATTAATTGTTCAGATAATTGCTTTAAAACTGTAAAATTGTTTATTTGAGTCCCATTAAAATCTATGATACCCCTTTATCTTTAAATCCATATTGTACAGTACTGAAGTGTACTGTAAATACCTGAGGTTGATGGCTGAATAGTGCATTTCCAATGACACCAGGGCAGAAGAGCACAGCACACAAGCCAGGTTAACAAGGTGGTGTTTGGATAACAGAGGGGTTCAGATCATCAAGGTTTAGATGAGGATGTGCATCCCCAGCAGTGATAATACATGTTAAAGAATGAACAGGGGTAGGGCCAGATAGAAGAGCCTGAAAAGACCATCACTGCTGTGCTTGTGCTGACAGACACAAGTCATCTTGACACTGGAGAGGGGAAGTACTTACAGGGACAGTTAAACAAAGGCCATCACGACATTGGAACTTCCTCATTATGCAAAGGCCCTGATACTAAAATAAACATTCAGTTTATATTTCTACGCTTTTATTTTGGTGCTCATGAAGCTGCTGTGTTGGCAAAACTGGAGGTTTTTAATCCAGAGCTGGGATAGCATGAACTCTACCACTGGAACCAAGTCTCTCTGCAGAGCAGACCCCCTCATCTAAAGATGATTGAGAGCATGTTTGATATCAAGCTGCTCAGCTCAATCTCCCCTTTTCAGAATCTCCTCTTGGCAGTTTAACCCTTTGCAGTGAAGCTGCTGGGTTGGCATCACTGGAGGTTTTGAA
The DNA here is from genome assembly GCF_902713425.1 of Acipenser ruthenus. Taxonomy (NCBI): domain Eukaryota; kingdom Metazoa; phylum Chordata; class Actinopteri; order Acipenseriformes; family Acipenseridae; genus Acipenser; species Acipenser ruthenus. Next base: position 8,889,337 of record NC_081231.1, on the reverse strand, counting down.
TCCAGAGAGCTGGGATAGCATGAGCAATGGTAATGTGAGCTACCTGTAAGCTCCCGCACTCTGCCACTGGAACCATGTCTCACTGCCCAGCCAGTCTGAGACATCTCTTTTGGAGGCTGCCTGCAGTGATGCACGAGGCAGGGGCGGCTTCAGGCTGGATTGAAGTGACTGTTTGTCCAGGGGGTCCCCCTCTGTCCCAACAGGGAGTCTCCCTCAGAGGGGTGAGGCTCTACAGTGGCTGAACCTTTGAGGAGGGGTGGCAAGAGCCTCCAGAGCAGACACACAGAACACCACACTTGTAGGTTTGCATTCAACAGGAGAATAGTTAGAGAGAAACCCTGCTTCAATGTTACCCTCAGATTTTCACATGAATTGTTTTTCATTATACCACAGCTTTATAATAGATCTTTGTTTAATTATTTTCTAAGGAGCAGAGCAGACCCTTTCCTCTAAAGATGAGTGAGAGCATGTTTGGTATCAAGCAGCTCAGCTCCCCTTTTCAGAATCCCCTCTTGTCAGTTTAACAGGGGGTGCAGGGCTGCATTCCAGTATTCAGGCTCAATTTAAACCCTGCCTGCCTTCACTTCCTCTCACTAACCACAGACACGTATTTCCTTCTCAGAAATGAACGCAGAGCAGAGCTGACTGCTTCCCAGCAAAAAAGGAGAAGTGTGTTCTGTTTTTGAGATGACCTCTCCAGTGAACAGCACTGTGAGCTCCACTTTGTATCTATAATACAGATCTATCTAAAGATCAATCTACAGTAAACCCTGTATTTACACACACTCTTTACATGCACTTTTGCTGGGCAAATTTAAATTACTGCAGCATCATAATATATTTTAAATGAAATTAAATGAAAAGGGGTTACACCTGACCACTAGGATTGAACTCTAGTCATTACCATTGCAGGCATGGAGATTACACACACAGAGCAATGAACTGGGTGAGGAGGTGAATGAACTCTAGTCATTACCATTGCAGGCATGGAGATTACACACACAGAGCAATGAACTGGGTGAGGAGGTGATTGAACTCTAGTCATTACCATTGCAGGCATGGAGATTACACACACAGAGCAATGAACTGGGTGAGGAGGTGATTGAACTCTAGTCATTACCATTGCAGGCATGGAGATTACACACACAGAGCAATGAACTGGGTGAGGAGGTGATTTACAGAGGTGAAAGAAACATGAAGATTCTTAGAATTTTTTTGATGAGAGGAAGTTACGTTTCACAAAAAAACAAAGATTTTGCTTCAATCAGCCATCATCCTTATTTTACATTTTCCCATTAGTATCACAGTAGAACATTGAAAGTATCATTTAAAAAGATAAATGGGTTAAACATAATAATTTAATTATTTGAAGACTTAAACACTAAACACAAATGTTTGTGCACATTCACTTTATTATGCAGCAGTTTAAACTAAGAATTAAAGAATGCTTTATATTGTGGTAAAAATACCCAATCATTCTGTTTGAAATATCTAGGCCTGCCCCTTTTTCTCTGAACTCATTCAAGGAGGAATGTACATTATCAACCAATGCAGTCTAAACTGTACAGTGTAAAAGCTGAACAGTGTTTTGGTGCCACCTACTGGATACATTGAAGCATTGCAAATTTGTCGTTTGTAACTTTTGAAGGGCTACAACCTAACGCCACTCAAAGAGAATACTGGTGCTTATTAATAAAACCTGAGAGATGTCTCGTCATGTTTTAATAATAAACGCTTTCTGCAATGCACACATTCTGTAGGCTGCTTATTCACCTTCACTCGTGTTGCTTCTCCTGAATGAATACACTTGGTACAGACCGGGGACAACAACTACAGACCTAAATACAGCTTTACAGAAAGTACTGTTGGGCGCAGTAATATACATGCAGAGTATTGTATGAGAATATTTACCTTTGTTTCCGATCCTCGCAGTCATAAGCAGTTAAACTACTAAAACCTTTTAAAACATACTGTAACTGGACTGTTTAATACAAACCTCTCTCACTCTCTGACATATATGATCTGATTTCATTATTCATTCAATACATTTAGTTTATTAACCTGCTCTGTCACTCCACTGGGTAGTTATTCATATAATAAAAAGCATTTCATTCAAAGAGCTTTAGTTTTCTAACGCCTCTCAGGTTTTTCTTGTGGAATGGGACGCTTTTTAATCACAATAAGACACCTCAGGACATCTTTTCAAAGCTTTTACGCCAGTCTTTAATTAACTCCTATTTATTTTAAAGAGGCAAACCACCTGTTCATTTTACAAAACTAGAACCACACAGCTGAGTGATACACTGTATTTCAAGCCCTCTTCAGCACTCTCAGTGTGTTTAGTTTTTCATGTTGTAACATTAACATGATGTCTTGTCCTTTTTAAAATCAATAGCAGTTAATTAAAGCCTGGAGGAAGCGCTTTGATAACGCGTCCCCTCGAGTCTCACAGAGCAGCGCACTCCTTGGCGTGTCTCATTGCTGGTGACTCTTCTGCTGCTGTGGACGCGGCTCTGTTGCCTGGTTTAGTTCGCAGCGCAGTCTGAGGAAGAGTCTCAATCTGTGCCGCTGGACAGCAGGGAGGAATACTGTCCTGGATAAAGAATAGGAGACAATAATACAGTTTAAGAGAAACTAAATGAAAGCATGGGGTAGAAATAGCAGAGGTTACTGCCTGGAAGTTTACTCGTAAAGAATGACCTTTCTGCGACCCTGTGCTGTATTTACCAAAAACAAGTTCACACGCATTGAACCTGCAAGACTAGCGAAGAGAAAGCTATGAAACTGCGAGCATGCCTGCGCCATTGTGGATCTGTTTGTGACAACGGCGCTCAACTTGAATTAACCTGATATACTTCCAAAAAACATTATCAGGGGTATCGCGTTAGTGTTTGAACATCTCATTCGGAAGAAGAGGACGGGAAATATCAATATAATTACACGAAACACAGATTATATATCTGCGTGAAACTCGCAGCATCGACGCTGCTGCCGCCTGATAGAGAAAGGACTATACCAACTCCGGCATGGGGGAGGGGTTACCTGAATTCAAATTGCATTCACTGGGAAAATATTGTAACGACCCTGGCGATGGCAGCATCCTGGACATTGTGTTTGTCTTGTTTGTTACGTCCTGTTTAAGGTTCCATGTATTGTGAGGGTACGGGGCACGCCGTTGGTGTGTGTCTGCGTGAGTGCATGCGTGTGTGTGCAGTGGGCGGTTCCCCCAGAGGCTATAAGTAGGAGGGGGGGGGGAAGCCGCGAGCGGGAGAATGCGTGTGAATGTCTGACTGGAGAGCGATTACGAGAGACAGAGTACCGGCTGAGAGAGTGCTTGTCGGTGAGTCTGCGGTGTAAAAGAGAGAGAGACAGCTATTTGTTATTTTGGCGTGAACCCCGGCCCAAACAGGGTTTCGTTGTGTTATTAAAGAAATTTAAAAAATAAAAGTACGTGGAACCTCATCTGGTCTCTCCCGAGTCTGTCTCATCCCCATAGCACAGAACGCTACATTGGTGTTTCAGAAGTGGGATTTGTACAGCGCCTGTCACGAGGGGTGAAACAGAAGCAAGAGGGAGAAGATGGCGGACGCGAGAGAGATGAGAGAAGACGAGCTGCGAGCCAGACGGGAGGAGCTGGTCGCTGAGCTGAGGGTCAGGAGCTACCCGAGAATGGGCGCTGCATGGGGAGGAGAGAACATGGAGCGAGGGAGGAGCAAGAACCCTTGGGCGAAAGAGGAAAGAGGGATCAAGATGGCGGAGCTGGGAGACAGACAGACTGCTCCGCAGGCTGAGGGGCACTGCGCCATCGTCATCGAGAGAGAAGGAGATTCTTCGGCCGCCGCAAGGACGTCATCGGCCACAGAGATAGGAGGAGCGCAAGTGCGCGTCAAGGAGGAGGCAGCGTCACCATCGGACACGCCCGCCCTGCAGCAGAATGTCAACAAGGGGGTTTATTACAGCCGTTTGCAGTACAACGGTAAGGCCGATTGGCGAGACTTTGTAAAGCAGTTTGAAATGATGGCAATGGTAAACAACTGGACAGACAGAGAGAAAGCCAGTAATTTAATTGCTTGTTTAGAAGAAGAGGCTTTACATTGTTTAACCACCGTCGATCTAAATGGCTGTAGTAGCTATGGGACATTGGTTGCTGAACTGAGCGTGTGTCTGACAAGAGAGCGTGACGTTAAGCCCCGACATGGGCCCCGTGCCGATCACGGGAGAGAGAATATGCGGTGTGGGGGGAACATGTTGCCAGGGGCGAGCCGGCAGCCAGTGAAAGCAGGCCGATATGACGGTAGATCGCCGTGGGAGGCGTACCACGTCAAATTCAGGATGGCAGCGCTCACTAATGACTGGGGGCCGACGGAGAAAGCAGGACAGTTGGCGGCTGCATTAGAGGGAGAAGCGCTGCAGGTTCTGCTGGACTTGGGCCCAGACGAGGTGGCCCAATACGAGGTGTTAACCGCAGCTCTCGAACGCCGTTTTGGGAGAGTGGAGCCCGCAGTCGGGTTGCGCCTGCAGCTGGCCAACCGCACTAGAGCTCCCGGAGAGAAACTGGGCGTACTGGCTGCTGATGTCCGGTACCTGGCCCGGAGGGGGTACCCAATGTTCCCGCCAGCCACCCAGGAGGACCTGGCTGTCGAGGCCTTTGTTCGCGGACTGACCCCGACCGCTCTACGTCAGCAGGTCCGGTTTGCTGCCCCAACCTCCCTAGAGCTTGCCGTGGCTCACGCCGAACGAGTCGAGGCGGTGCTCGAGGAGGGGGAGCGGGACCATGCCCCTGGGAGCGAGAGTGGTCAGCAGAAGAGGCGGCCTGACCACACACCACCTAGAGCTCGCATGGCTCAAGCAGAAGAAGAGGAGGCCCCGTACCGCACCATTGACCCCACCTGGCCCCCGGAGCTTACCACCCTCATCAGGGCGGCGATCACCCAGCCAGCTCGGACTCCTGAGACCCCCCCACAGCTGTGCTGGGGCTGTGGACAGCCTGGCCACCTACGGCGCCACTGCCCAGCAGCAGCTGCTGCACCACCACCACACCTGACACAGCAACCGCAGGGAAACGCCAAGGGGCCCGCATAGACGGGACGACGCGTGCCCCCAGTCCAGTCCCATTAATCGCGGACCACCCAGCTGCAGCGGCCGTCACCAGTACTAACCCGTGTAGCCGACAGAGCAGGGCGTCACCCCTCACGGAAACAGCCGACCACAGACAGTGCCAGCCAGCTATAGCGGTAGGAAGGACCACTGCCGGGGACTTCTGCCATGTCCCCGTCCGCATTGAGGGGGTCCCGTGCACTGCTCTCGTGGACACTGGCTCCACGGTGACTCTCATCCGCCCCGATGTGCTCCCTGCAGGGGTCCGGCTGGAGCCCACCACCGTGCAGTTGCGCACTGTGACTGGAGAGCTAGCCCCCATGCAAGGAAAGGGCAACCTTGCTATTGAAGTGGCTGGACGGACAGTACACCACCCTGTCTGGGTAGCAGCTGTACAGGACCCCTGCATACTGGGCCTGGACTTCCTGCGCTACACAGGCGGACAGCTAAACCTCCGGACCGGGACACTGCACATACAGGGGAGCCCGGCTTTAGCTTTAGCCTCACCCCTTGGACCGCTGGGTCGGAGTCGGGACCCCTTCGCACGACAGTTTCGGGATCTGCCGAGGACACAACGGACCGCCGCCATGAGACGGGAGACCTCAGCACACCCCCGGGCTCCATCATGCGCCAGTCTCATCAGGGACAATACAGCGTCTCGACGGCCCCCACTCCGGAAGGAGCTACTGCTTGCACAGCCGCCTTCAGGTGCCAGCGCTCGCCAGCCAACATGGCCACTCTCAGGCCGCAACGCTCGCCAGCCAACACGCCCACCCTCAGGCCGCAATGCTCGCCAGCATGTACAGCCGCCCTCCTGCAGTTCTAGCGTGGCCCAGGGGAATGCAGCTCTCCCCCAGGCAGCCCCGCCACCCTGCCCGGCGCCGCCAACCGCTACCCAAGGGCTGCGGGAGGATACCGCCATGCCACGCCCTACTGTCAGGAGTAATTCAGCGTCCCCAGCAATCTTCCCTCCGCCACCAGTCTCCCCTGAAGACCCAGCTCTCAGCGCAGTGCATGCAGTTTGGCTCAGGAGCTGCGAAGGGCTTTGCACAGAAGAGCGTCGCCAGCTGTGGGAACTGGTGTATGAGTATCGCCACAGTTTCACTACCGCCTCGGATGACGTGGGGCGGACACACCTGGTGCAGCACCAGATCGAGACGGGAGCCGCCCGCCCCATTAAGCAGCGCCCTCGCCGCCAACCACTCGCCCTCCAGGAAGCCACAGAGCAGGTGCTGGAGGAGATGAAGGCAGCGGGGATCATTGAGCCGTCCGACAGCCCCTGGACCTCGCCGGTAGTCATGGTGCGGAAGAAGGACGGCAAGTGGCGCTTCTGCGTCGATTACCGGCGAGTGAACGATGTGACGGAGAAGGACTCCTACCCCCTTCCCCGCATCGATGAGTCCCTGGACTTGGTGGCCGGCTCTAGATGGTTCTCTTCGCTGGACCTCCGCAGCGGCTACTGGCAGGTTGCGCTGGATCCCTCTGCACGGCCGAAGACTGCCTTCTCCACTGGACGGGGTCTGTGGCAGTTTACTGTGATGCCGTTCGGACTTTGCAACGCCCCCGCAACGTTCGAGCGGCTCATGGAAAAGGTGCTGGCCGGAGTACCCCCCTCGGAGTGCCTGGTCTACCTGGATGACCTGCTAGTCCACGGAGGGACCTTCCAGGACGCCCTGGCCTCCCTGCATGAGGTGCTCCGGCGAGTGAGGAAAGCGGGGCTAAAACTGCACTCTGAAAAGTGCCAGCTGATGCGCCAGGAGGTCTCGTTTCTCGGGCACCGAGTGGGAGCAGAGGGGATCCAGACAGAGGTGGACAAGGTCACCGCAGTGAGGGACTGGCCTATTCCCGTCAACCCCCGGCAGGTTAGAAGCTTCCTAGGGCTTGCGTCCTACTACCGCAGGTTTGTGCAGGGCTTTGCCACCATCGCTGCCCCCCTGCACCGCCTCCTGAGGAAAGACGAGCCCTTTGAGTGGACCCCGGCGTGCCAGGAGGCGTTCGCCTCCCTGCAACATGCGCTGTGCCAGTCCCCGGTGCTGGCTCCCCCGGATGTCCGTTCTCCCTTCCTGCTGGACACGGATGCAAGCAACGAGGGGATCGGGGCTGTCTTATCCCAGCCGGGTCCAGAAGGGGAGCATGTGGTGGCGTATTTTAGCCGGTCGCTCAGCAAGGCAGAGCGCCGGTATTGCGTCACCCGACGGGAGCTGCTTGCGGTGGTGGAGGGGGTCCGCCACTTCCGCCACTATCTCTGCGGGCTCCCCTTCACCATTCGCACAGACCACGCTGCCCTGCAGTGGCTCCTGACGTTCCGGGAGCCGGAGGGACAGGTCGCCCGTTGGATCGAGCAGCTCCAGGCGTTTCAGTACCGGATCCAACACCGGGCTGGTGAGAAGCACGCCAATGCGGACGCGCTGTCCCGTCGTCCCTGTGCCCGGGAGGGATGCGCCCATTGCAGCAGAAAGGAGGAGAGGGAAGCAGAGCTGTCCCGCCGGGGGGAAGAGCAATGCCGGGTGGCAGTATCGGCTGAGAGGGTGGACTGGAGAGCCCATCAGGACCGAGACCCGGACCTCCGCCCCATACTACATTGGCTAGAGGAGCAGCGAAGGCCTCCCTGGGAGGAGGTGGCCCCTTTTTCCACCGCCACTCGGGGGCTGTGGGCTCAGTGGAGCGGGTTGGCCTTGCGTGACAGAGTCCTTCAGCGGCAGTGGAAGGTGCCCGCCACGGGGGAGGTGAGGTGGCAGGTGGTTGTCCCGGGGGCGATGCGCCAGGAGGTGCTAGAGGCCCATCATGGGACCCCAGGCACTGGTCATTTTGGAGTGACGAAGACCCTGAGGCGGCTCCGCCAGTCGTTCTACTGGGGGCAGTGCAGGCGAGACGTGGAGGACCACTGCCGACGCTGTGACATCTGCACTGCCCGGAAAGGACCCCAGGGCCGGTCGCACGCCCCACTCCAGCAGTACCAGGTCGGGGGGCCTATGGAGAGGGTTGCCGTGGACGTACTAGGCCCCTTTCCACGCTCAGAGAGGGGGAACCGGTTCGTTCTGGTGGCCCTCGATTACTTCACTAAGTGGCCAGAGGCGTACGCTTTGCCAGACCAGGAGGCAGAGACGGTCGCTGAAGCACTGCTGGAGGGGTTCTTCAGCCGGTTCGGGGTCCCTCAAGAGTTGCATTCCGACCAAGGGCGCAACTTTGAGTCCCGGGTCTTTGCCGGGATGTGCCGGCGCCTGGGCATCAAGAAGACGCGGACCACCCCTCTGCACCCTCAGAGCGACGGACTGGTGGAGAGGTTCAACCGCACGCTGGCCGTACAGCTGGCTGTCACCACCGCCACCCACCAGCGGGACTGGGACACCCACCTGCCTGTCGTGCTGTTGGCCTGCCGCTCTGCTGTCCAGGATTCCACCGCCTGCACCCCTGCCCTGCTCATGCTGGGGCGTGAGCTGCGCACTCCTGCGGAGCTAGCGTTTGGTCGTCCCCCAGATGCCCCCAGTGTACCCCCGGGCCCTGAGTATGCCAGGAGACTACAGGACCGACTGGAATCAGCCCACAGCTTCGCCAGGGACCAGTTGCAGGCTGCTGGGGTACGGCAGAAGCGGAACTATGACCTCCGAGTACGGGGGCGCCACTTCACCGCCGGGGAGCTCGTGTGGGTCTTCAGCCCCAAGAGACAGCGGGGCCGTTGCCCCAAATTGGACAGCCACTGGCTTGGTCCTTGCCATGTCCTGGAGAGGATCGGGGACGTGGCCTACCGGGTGCAGCTACCTCACAGAGGACGCAAGGTAGTGCTACACCGGGATCGGCTGGCCCCCTACCTGGGACAACACCCAGCACCATCCGACCCAGCAGCTCCTGACAGTCCTCTCCTGCCCCCTCCTGATCCACCCCGCTCTAACAGTCCCCCCACCCCCAGGGCTGAGGGTTCCTCCCCCGACGGTTCAGTTTCCCTGTCCCCTGTGGCTGACAGGAGCCCGTCCTCCACGCAGGGCTCCCGCCCGCAAAGACAGCATCGCCTCCCGGGTCGTTTTCGAGACTTTGTTCTTCCCTCGGGGACGAGGGACTAAGGGGGGGGCTGTGTAACGACCCTGGCGATGGCAGCATCCTGGACATTGTGTTTGTCTTGTTTGTTACGTCCTGTTTAAGGTTCCATGTATTGTGAGGGTACGGGGCACGCCGTTGGTGTGTGTCTGCGTGAGTGCATGCGTGTGTGTGCAGTGGGCGGTTCCCCCAGAGGCTATAAGTAGGAGGGGGGGGGAAGCCGCGAGCGGGAGAATGCGTGTGAATGTCTGACTGGAGAGCGATTACGAGAGACAGAGTACCGGCTGAGAGAGTGCTTGTCGGTGAGTCTGCGGTGTAAAAGAGAGAGAGACAGCTATTTGTTATTTTGGCGTGAACCCCGGCCCAAAAAGGGTTTCGTTGTGTTATTAAAGAAATTAAAAAAATAAAAGTACGTGGAACCTCATCTGGTCTCTCCCGAGTCTGTCTCATCCCCATAGCACAGAACGCTACAATATAGAGCTACAAACAGCTCGATTATGATGTTAAAATTGAAAGTCATATTCATTTTTTATTAAAAGATCCCCGGTATCACAATTTCCTTTGCGGTTCTTATTAGATGAATTGTTAAACCGCGCTGATCGGTTTGTATTTTGTGATTGGTATATTCCTCGTTCTGTGGCAGACAGACCCGTTCAGACACTGAGGGAGAGCAGAGAGGAGGTGAGAGAGTCTGCATGGAGCTCTACAATGTGTTTATAAACTACAGAGCGCTGTTATATTGTATTATTTTGAAAGGTCCGGGTTGTAGTGTGGTAGGAGCGCATTGTTTTATCCGTTCAGACACTGAGGGAGAGCAGAGAGGAGGTGAGAGAGTCTGCATGGAGCTCTACAATGTGTTTATAAACTACAGAGCGCTGTTATATTGTATTATTTTGAAAGGTCTGGGTTGTAGTGTGGTAGGAGCGCGTTGTTTTATCCGTTCAGACACTGAGGGAGAGCAGAGAGGAGGTAAGAGAGTCTGCATGGAGCTCTACAATGTGTTTATAAACTACAGAGCGCTGTTATATTGTATTATTTTGAAAGGTCCGGGTTGTAGTGTGGTAGGAGCGCGTTGTTTTATCCGTTCAGACACTGAGGGAGAGCAGAGAGGAGGTGAGAGAGTCTCAGTGTCTCGTTGCACACATTAGTTCTGCTTGCAGTTTCTCCCTCGGTGTCTTGTTGCCGCATTAGTTCTGCTTGCAGTATTATTGTATAGACTATTAGAGCTCTGATAGTAGGTTTCCTCAGTTTTCGGACTGTTGGATTAACCAAGAGCTTTGCAGGTAGGCATCCCTATAGATCGCTCCCGTGGTAATTGTGAGTCCAGACCTGCTCCCGTTCCCACCGGTGTACTGTACATCGAACGAGGATACCATTCTGATTCACTAGCAGTTGCTGGGCTCAGCTCTGCTTCGGGTCCTGCTGTCCGCAGCCCCTCCCGTAGTGTTTCGTTGCCACCCTGGTCTCTGCATGCAGTGCCATTTCGAAGGCTGTCACGGCTCTGACAGCTGGCTTTCCCCAGTCTTACGACTGTGTCGGTTTGCCAGAAGCGCTATAGGTTGGCACCCCTATAGTCTGCTTAATTGTAACTGTAGGTCCAGGCCTACTCCATTCCCACCGGTACAAATCTATACAATGAACAAGGTTATCACTCTGATTCACTACGCAGTCGCTAGGCTAGCTCTGCGTCGGGTCTGATTGCTTGCAATCTTTCCCGCAGTGTTTCGTGCTGCCTTGGGCTCTGACAGCCGGCTTTCCCCAGTCTTAGGGCTGTGTTGGTTTGACAAAAGCTATATAGGTGGGCAGCCTTATATACTGCTTCTGCAGTAACTGTGGGTCACAGACCTGCTCCGTTCCTGACACAGTATATGTACAAAACAGTGAACGAGGTTACTGCACTGGGGTACCCGAATTGTACGAAGTGTACCACTGAACCGGACCGTACCTAAGGTACTGGACCGAGTTTAAAACCACCGAGTGTTGAACCACCACCGAACGGTACTATATAGAGCGTACCACCACCGAGTAGAACACTCACTGAACTGTGCCTTGCAAGGTACTTTACAGTCACTGTGCGGCTGGGAGCCGATCGGTTCATTTTGGTTCATTTTACTGTCTGCTCTGTTCCACCTCGGTTCATCACCACCATTCAGACTCGGTTAAAAAGGGGGGATTGTGATACACAACAGTGACACCATCTCTGGTCCAAGACCAGCGGACGCTTTCAGTTTCGACTTGTGCTGTTTTATATATTTTTTAAATACAGTACTTTGCTACATGTGCTGTTTGACTGCAGCTTCTAGCGGCAAGTGCTACAAAGTACTAATATATATTAGTAGAGAGAGAGATAGGTAAGCGCCGGCTTGAGCAGATTGAAGCAGCAGTTGTCACAGAGTTTACTGCTTGCTGCATGCCAGGGTTTTACCCTTGTGACATTTGCAAGGCCAATCTCTCAGTAGAGGATAAGCACGACAGTTGCTCTTCCTGTTTGGGACCGGAGCATGCAAAGGGCCACTCGCAGGCCGCGGATTCTGTGAGTTCTGCACGTCCTTCTCTCAGCATACGCTAGATAAACGGGTGTCTCGCAGCTCCGTGAAGTGGTCCACGGCTTTACCACTTTGACAGGGCTCCCCAGCATCATCCCTTAAGGGGTTGGCTACATCCTCGTCTGAGGGCGCTGTGCCATGGGAGAGCAGGAGAGTTGAACGAGTGGCATGGTCTTCCTCATCATCCTCTGCCTTTCCTCCCCTCCTCATGTTTCTAAAAAGAGGAGAAAAGGTCACCGGTCTCATAGATCAGTGGACTCTGAAAATCTGGACAAGCTCTGGGAAGCTGTTTCCCAGCAAGGCACAGTACTGCTCCACCAGCCCCCTCTGTTCTCTTGGAGCAACAAGGGTCACCAAGCACAGGCTCGCAACTAGACAATCTGCTTTCCATTGCCGCCTCTGAGGAGATGGGCGATCCAGAGTTACCCTCTTTGGATCACCCAGTGCCAGTGGCTCACCCGTCTCTGTCAGCAGAGCTTCTGTCTCTGACAGTAGTGACATTCCAGAGGCTTATGGGCTTTATGGCAGTAGCTTCCCAGACATTTCCTTTGAGTCTTTTCCACATGCGCCTTCTCCAAGCCTAGTTCAAAAACAGGGTTTTTCAGCCCTCATTGAACCATGTCCGCCTGCTGACAGTGTCTCGGCACTGTCTGGAGGGACTTTCCAAGTGGGCACATCCTGCACGCCTGCGCTTATCGGCTGAATGTCGTGGATCCACAAATCCCTGGGTTTGGAACAAGAGTGTTAAGGGCGGCCTCGAGCTCGACCCTTACAGCAAAAACACAGAGGTGAGTTCTCCCTCAAATCTTTTAGCTCCAGCTACTTGTGCTGAGGGTTCCTAATGGTAGCGCGCAAGGCGGCCTGGGTCGAGCTTGTGGCATTCCAGTTGTCTGCATTAATTGCCTTGTAACAACTTTGGTATGTCTACCCATTAGGTAATGGTTACATTTCATACTTGATAGGGAATGTTAGGTTATTATCATAACCCTGGTTCCCTGAATAGAAATGTAACCATTAACCTTCAAGGTCACTGCATCTATGATTGCAGCAGTCTTGAAGGAAAAATGATATTGAGATCTGTGCATGCAGTCTATTTATGCCCTCGGGACGGGCATGACTACATCACAGGCTTTGATGAGCAGTCTTTGTTAGATCTATTCAGGTTACAGTGTCTTTAAGGATAAATTCCCATGAGGTAATGGTTACATTTCTATTTGAGAGAAACATGGTTATGATAGTAATCTAACGTTTTATGTTTTCAGGACTGCCTTATCTTGGTGAAAGTGAAGGAACAAAGATGGAATCTGTTTACATTAAACAGGAGGAGGTTGTGGAACTGGCACCTATCTGCATTAAACAGGAGATGCCTGAACTGGAGCCTGTCCACATTAAAGAAGAGACTGAACTGGAGCCTGTCCACATTAAAGAAGACACTGAACTGGAGCCTGTCCACATTAAAGAGGAGACTGAACTGGAGCCTGTCCACATTAAAGAAGAGACTGAACTGGAGCCTGTCCACATGAAAGAAGAGACTGAACTGGAGCCTGTCCACATTAAAGAAGAGACTGAACTGGAGCCTGTCCACATTAAAGAAGACACTGAACTGGAGCCTGTCCACATTAAAGAAGAGACTGAACTAGAGCCTGTCCACATTAAAGAAGAAGACAATGAACTGGAGCCTGTCCACATTAAAGAGAAGACTGAACTGGAGCCTGACCACATTAAAGAAGAAGACAATGAACTGGAGCCTGTCCACATTAAAGAAGAGCCTGAACTGGAGCCTGTCCACATTAAAGAAGAGCCTGAACTGGAGCCTGTCCACATTAAAGAAGAGGAGACTGAACTGGAGCCTGTCCACATTAAAGAAAAGACTGAACTGGAGTCTTTCTGCATTGAAGAGGAGTCTATTGACTTGCTGTTTAAGGATTCAGAAAACACATCCCTGCCAAAGATATCACATCAGTGTACTGAATGTGGGAAGAACTTCAGTCAGTTAAGAAGCCTAAAAAGACACCAGAGAATTCATACTGGAGAGAAGCTGCATCACTGCAGTGACTGTGGGAAGAGCTTCAGTCAGTCAGGACACCTAAAATCTCACCAGCGAACTCACACTGGAGAGAAGCCGCATCACTGTTCTGACTGTGGGAAGAGCTTCATTCGGTTAGGAAACCTAAAACAACACCAGCGAATTCACACTGGAGAGAAGCCATACCACTGTTCTGAATGTGGAGATTGCTTCAGTATGTCAGGAAGCCTAAAAAGACACCAGCGAATTCACAGTGGAAAGAAGCCGTATCATTGTGTTAAATGTGGGAAGAGTTTCAGTCTCTCAGGAAACCTAAAAAGACACCAGAGAATTCACGCTGGAGAGAGGCCGCATCACTGCTCTGACTGTGGGAAGAGCTTCAGTCAGTTAGGACACCTAAAATCACACCAGCAAACTCACACTGGAGAGAAGCCACATCACTGCTTTGACTGTGGGAAGAGCTTCAGTCGTTAAGGAAGCTTAAAAAACACAGGTGAATTCACACTGGAGGGAAGCTATATCACTGCACTGATGGTGGGAAGCGCTTCATTCAGTTAGGAAGCCTAAAACAACACCAGAAAATTCACAGTGGAAAGAAGCAGTATCACTGTACAAAATGTGGCAATACATTTGCTTTCTGTGGTTAAGTGAAAAGACATAAATGCCAGTTTTGAAAATGCAGATGAAGCTGATAGAAATCAATATTCCAGGCAGTGTTACAATGGTCCTTGTTTTCGGTCCTTCCAGTCCAGGTCTTTGCTTCAACCAGATTGTAGATTAATGAATCAACCTTCTTATAAATCATTCAGGACCTAATTGGAAGCGAGGGCCACTGCTTTATACCAATCAAAACTGAGTGTGATGCTCCAGTGATATTTTTTGAAAGGAATCCTGTCTATGTGCCAGCCTAAGGGTGTTTAATCATGCTTTAGCATAAATGTGAGAATGAGTGTGTGCCAAAGCAGCTGTGCTTGCATTTTAATCAGTAGTATAAGTAGGCTATGACTACCTGCAACCTTTATGAATTGTGTATGAACCTGAATATGGTTATTATTATGGGGGGTATCAATTTCATTAATAGGGGTAATGAATACTACATGAATAACATCATGAATAAGGGCCAGCATGACGACATGAATAGGCCACTGCAGTCGGTTTTACAAGCAGCTCAAAAGGGAGGTAACATCCCACCAATATGCATTTTTATGTGTGGTCGGATTGGCAGGCTCATCAAACCATGTGAATGGGGTAGCATTTGGCAGAATACTTTTTGAGATACAGAGTGGCAAAAAGCAGCATTTTTTTAATATACCTGTATCTCAAAAAGTATAGCAAATTAAGGAACCACACTTGGCATACACATAGTCCCAGGAGTGTAGATGTGCAGCGGGGTATTAATATTTTTTGGGGCTCCTAGTTTTACAGAAACTGAACCCCAAAGATAACGGTCTGACGTCACTGCTGCCTGACGTTGTTGCTAGGCAGGGACTTGCGACTGTACCATTGCACTGAATAGGGAGACATGGAATATATAGTTCAGCACACACGGGTCACATCTACGTTTCTGTCTGGATTAAAACTGGTAATCAGTGATAATATTTTTTTATTTGTTTGTGCCTTCAACACTGGGGAAACTAATAATAATTTGTTAATTTATGAAATACTATTTTCATTTTCCCCTCTCTCTTTTGTTGTTATGGTACGGTCGGGAGTTCAATGATACCATTCCATTCCATAAACAAATCTATGCTGCTGTCAGTATTAAAACTGTTAAGAACTTCTCTGTGCTATTAAATAATAAAATGAAAGTGACCCTGTGTGTAGTGTTATTTATTATACAATTGAATTAAACTGGTGGGGGCGCAGCCTCTAGCATGTATCTAGTACAGCAATTGCAAGCAATGACACTGTTACAGTACAGATTTCTGTCAGAGGTACTGATGTGCACATTTAGCAAAGTTGAACAATAACAAAATGTTAGTTGACAACAAGACATAAATGATAACATGCTCCTATCTACAGTTTTTAAAAGAATATTCCGAAATGAAAAGGGAAATACAATTGACTCGAGAAGCTGTTTTGGATTATTACAGTAATTACATGGTTATTTGTGCACTGTAATCTAAAGAGAAAAAATATATTTTAAAAAGAAACAAATGGGGGGGGGGGCTGTGTCTTCATTTTATTTTAGTAACAGGTTAAACAACTGAAGGTATAGTAATTGCCCTGTTTATTGTTCAATAGAAATGTCTTCATAAAAATAGGGTTACAGCTCAATAGAGGAGGGAAGTCTTTACCCTCGGATCACACAGTGAATTCGTAAAGGGTCCTTGAATAACACACCATATTGAGCGTGGCCTGATCAGGAATTGACAAATCTTGAGATAAGAAAAACATACAATGCAGCAAGGGAGGGAATCTCATTGACATGGCCATTTGGACACACTCCATATACAGAGGCTTGCTGCTTTTCGATTTCATTTTGACACACTCCATATACAGAGGCTTGCTGCTATTCAATTTCATTTTGACACACTCCATATACAGAGGCTTGCTGCTATTTGATTTCATTTGGACACACTCCATATACAGAGGCTTGCTGCTTTTCGATTTCATTTTGACACACTCCATATACAGAGGCTTGCTGATAGTCGATTTCATTTTGACACACTCCATATACAGAGGCTTGCTGCTATTCAATTTCATTTTGACACACTCCATATACAGAGGCTTGCTGATAGTCGATTTCATTTTGACACACTCCATATACAGAGGCTTGCTGATAGTCGAGTTCATTTTGACACACTCCATATAGAGAGGCTTGCTGCTATTCGATTTCATTTTGACACACTCCATATACAGAGGCTTGCTGCTATTCGATTTCATTTTGACACACTCCATATACAGAGGCTTGCTGCTATTCGATTTCATTTTGACACACTCCATATACAGAGGCTTGCTGCTTTTCGATTTCATTTTGACACACTCCATATACAGAGGCTTGCTGCTATTCGATTTCATTTTGACGCACTCCATATACAGAGGCTTGCTGCTATTCAATTTCATTTTGACACACTCCATATACAGAGGCTTGCTGATAGTCGATTTCATTTTGACACACTCCATATACAGAGGCTTGCTGCTATTCGATTTCATTTTGACACACTCCATATACAGAGGCTTGCTGCTATTATTTTTTTTTATTTTTTTGCCAAATCGACGATTAATATTGACGTTTATTTTAGAAAGAATTTATCATTTTTTTCAATCTTTATTTTTCAGTTCAAGAAGGGAATGGGTGAAGTCGATCTTTATGCTTTAAACAAAACAAAAAAAGACTATGCCATTGAGAAACGTCTCATTTAACAAAACACCTTTATCATATTCAACATGCCACAAAACCATGGTTACCAGCATTCTAATTGAAATAATGTCACAGCAGAGCTATACCTTGTAAAGATAATGATCCTACACAAATAAAAAAATTCTCAAACTAGAAAACCGCATATAAGAGTGTATTACACACAGACAGAAAGCATAAACTGTACGACTAAAAATATGCACAGAACAAAACATGAGGTAGTTGAGCAGAACTCAGGCAGGAAGATGTGTGGAATTATTGTGTCAGCTACAATTACTTGAACATGGTCTATATTAATTGTATGAAAAAAAAGGTTTGGCATAGACAGATGAAGCAGACCCATCAAACAGAAATACAGACGTGCTCAAATTTGTTGGTACCCCTCCACAAAAACGAAGAATGCACAATTTTCTCTGAAATAACTTGAAACTGACAAAAGTAATTGGCATCCACCATTGTTTATTCCATATTTAATAGAAATCAGACTTTGCTTTTGATTTTTTTTCAACATAATATTGTAAATAAGAAAACAAATGAAAATGGCAGGGACAAAAATGACGGGACCGCTAACCTAATATTTTGTTGCACAACCTTTAGAGGCAATCACTGCAATCAAACGTTTTCTGTAGCTCTCAATGAGACTTCTGCACCTGTTAACAGGTAGTTTGGCCCACTCTTCCTGAGCAAACTGCTCCAGCTGTCTCAGGTTTGATGGGTGCCTTCTCCAGACTGCAAGTTTCAGCTCTTTCCATAGATGTGCGATAGGATTCAGATCAGGACTCATAGAAGGCCACTTCAGAATAGTCCAATGTTTTGTTCTTATCCATTCTTGTGTGTTTTGGGTCATTATCCTGTTGGAGGAACCATGACCTGCGACTGAGACAGAGCTTTCTGACACTGGGCAGTACGTTTCACTCCAGAATGCTTTGATAGTCTTGAGATTTCATTGTGCCCTGCACAGATTCAAGGCACACTGTGCCAGGCACAGCAAAGCAGCCCCAAAACATAACCAAGCCTCCTCCATGTTTCACTGTAGGTATGGTGTTCTTTTCTTTGAAAGCTTCATTTTTTCGTCTGTGAACATAGAGCTGATGTGACTTGCCAAAAAGCTCCAGTTTTGACTCATCTGTCCAAAGGACATTCTCCCAGAAGGATTGTGGCTTGTCAATATGCATTTTAGCAAATTCCGGTCTGGCTTTTTTATGTTTTTCTTTCAAAAGTGGAGTCCTCCTGGGTCTTCTTCCATGGAGCCCACTTTCGCTCAAAAAGTGACGGATGGTGCGATCAGAAACTGACGTACCTTCACCTTGGAGTTCAGCTTGTATCTCTTTTGCAGTTATCCTTGGTTCTTTTTCTACCATTCGCACTATCCTCCTGTTCAATCTGGGGTCGATTTTCCTCTTGCGGCCGCGCCCAGGGAGGTTGGCTACAGTTCCATGGACCTTAAACTTCTTAATAATATTTGCAACTGTTGTCACAGGAACATCAAGCTGCTTGGAGATGGTCTTGTAGCCTTTACCTTTACCATGCTTGTCTATTATTTTCTTTCTGATCTCCTCAGACAACTCTCTCCTTTGCTTTCTCTGGTCCATGTTCAGTGTGGTGCACACAATGATACCAAACAGCACAGTGACTACTTTTCTCCATTTAAATAGGCTGAATGACTGATTACAAGATTGGAGACATGTGTGATACTAATTAAAGAAACTAATTAGTTTGAAATATCTCTGTAATCAAATTATTTATTATCTTTTCTAAGGGGTACCAACAAATGTGTCCAGGCCATTTTAGAATATCTTTGTAGAATAAGCAATAATTCATCTCTTTTCACAGCTTCTTTGCTTTATTCTATGAGATACCAAAGGCATGCAAGTATACATGATAAAATAGCTTTTAATTTCATCCCTTTTCAGGAGGAATGAAGCATTATTTCAATGAGCTGTAAGGGTACCAACAAATTTGAGCACGTCTGTATCTATATATATATATATGTGTGTGTGTGTGTGTGTGAGTGTGAGTAGGGTTTTTTCCTTACCCGAGTGCTGAGCGGGTTCGTATTTAGTAGTTCTGCTGGGTGTGTGGTCGGGTTTGAGAGGCTGGGCTCTCTTCCTCGGTGCAGTCATGCTCTGGGGGGCGGGCCATGTCTCAGCTGCTGATTTTCTATATTTGGGGGTTAGGTGGCAGAGTGCCACTTTGCAGAGAGTTGAATCTTTTTCATTGTTCATTCATGGTTTGGCGGCCTCGTCATTTCGGGGAGAGGTGGTCACTGTCACGTCCTATCTGCGGCACTGGGATGCATGTATCTGCTCATGTATTTCCAGCCGGCCTCGCACAGGTAGCCGTCGGGCACCCGCGGACGAGACCTCCGGTCAAATTTATATTTCACTCTGGCCCTGAGCGCGCTTCACAGTCATAAATCATCTGCAATTGCAATCCTCATCATTCATTCACTGCCATTCACTTATGAAATAGACATTTACTTCCTGCCATTCACTTACTGAAATAAACATTTACCAAACATTTAATAATATATTTACCCGTCAGTATTCCATACATTTAATACCCAATATACATTTTAAAAATACACATTAAATCGAAGCAGGCAATTAAATAAATGGGCGTGTTGACTCTCTCCAGCCCGTCACAATAACCCTTTGTCCAGGTGGAAAGGAGAAGAGGTGGTAGCATTCTGTGATGTCGCAGTGGTCCGGATCACTCCAGGGGTGCGTTCAACTGGGCGAGCGTTTGCAAACTTGTTTGTGTTTGTGGTCTGTTCGCCGCAAACTTTTGCTAACGGTGACGAACACTCTAAAGAGGCAGTTAACTAATTAGTCTAAAGTGCTCTAATATCTCATTTGTATAAGGGTCCGTTTACATCATTGAAAAAGAAAGAAAAAAAGAAAAAATGGTTAGTTGATCTTCTTGAGTTTATAAATGGTTACAAACACAGTTACTCATTAAACCGCAGGATTTACACCGCAGCACATACAAAGTTGCAAGATAGTATGCTGCAGTAAATACAAAGCTGCTAATTAAACCGCAACCCAGGCCGATACCAGCAAAACAAACAAACAAAAAAAAAAACAAAGTTAGTGAATGTAAGAACGTTTATGAATTTAAAATAAGCGAAGCACTTATTTTAGTGATGCTTCGCTTATTTTTAAATTCATAAACGTTCTTAAGTTCACCAGCTTTGTCCGTTGCTGCACCGGCTTCTGTTTTTCTTACCTGTTAGTGTTAACCGCCATAGAAATCCAAGAAGAAAAAGAGAAAGCCAGATTTCTCAGAATCCAGTCAAATAAAAGAATACCAATACAAAAAAACAATAACAACAACAAAAAAACGACATACTTTGCCCAAAACTTTTAAATAAAGTGACTAAGGATGATTTAAATATTTTAAATAGGCTACTCAAAACACAGCCTTGCACAGAACCGGCATTAAATGGCAGAATATCTACAGGACGTCATGTATTGCGTCGTAGGTTTCACTATTAAATGATACGATTATTAAACTATTTCAGGAGTCATGTAGAGTTTCTCATGTTTTATTAGGCTACTCAATATAAAACATATTGTAGCGGCGGCGGAACTGGAGCGCCAATCCTGTCTGTCTGGGGACGGGAGCAGCACTCTCCCAAACAGGGGGTCACGCAGTAAAAGAGCAGAAGGGATTGGAGGGGTGCGAGAAAAGAGGAGGAGTCAGCTTTTCATAATGAAAACGGGAGGCATCCTCTGTCTTGCGTGCAACCTCGATTAGAGACAAACGGAACGGTGCTGAGAAATAGGAGAGAACTAGATTAGAGAGCGCGGCTGCAGCTGGTAGCAACCGGAGAGTCATCTGCAGGACTGGACTCAGTGCAGGACTCAATTGCCTGTTGATCAGTTCTTTGTTGGCAAATAAAAATTGAGTTAGCTCTGAATCCCTGTCTCGCTTTGCTCATTTCGTAGATCGCTACAATATTTATTAGGCGGATGCTTTTATCTAAGTGACGTTACGTTAAAACATTTCAACCAACTGAATGCTACTAAGGTCGCTATCATCCGTAAATTCGTCTAATATGACTAATGAAGCCATCAGTGCAGCTAAATCCGAAGTTGATTTTTAATTTTTAAATGTTTGTTGAATGTTCAGTAAACCGTTCAACTAGCCGAACATAGTTCACTGCGAGCGCTCGCCTAGTTGAACGCACCGCAGCTGTTACTGTTATGGTCTGATTTCACAGTTTTCATATTCATTTTTTATTAGTTCTTATGTTATTTTCCAAATAGGTTAAATAGTCAATGGCAGTGTTTATAAGTTTATGACAATGTGCTTGGGACCAGTTGCTTGTATTATCCTGTGCTACGCGGTGCGTTTAGATTGATTTTTACGGTTTCAGAACTGTAAGTATCATAGGGTAAATATTTTCTTGCTATAAAATCTAAGTTTCTGTATATGGCCTATATATGCATTATGATAGCCTTAAAAATACAAAATAAACAGCCAGTAATAATTTAAAAGGTGGCACCTGATTTTCTGTTTCTATTATATTTAGTGTAGCGGCACGGTAGAGTGGCGGTTAGCCGTCCCTAGGGGTCTGTCTGTGTGGACTTTGCGTGTTCCTGTGGGTTTTCTCTGGGTACTCCGGTTTCCTCCCACAGTCCAAAGACATGCTGTTCAGGTTGACTGGTCACTCTAAATTGCCCTCTGTGTGTGTGTGTGGTACCCTGCGATGGACTGGCGTCCCGTCCAGGGTGTTGTCCCGCCTTGCGCCCCTGCAGGATTAGGCTAACCAGGACCCTCTAAAGGATTAAGCGGCTGTGATAATGGATGGGTAGATATTTAGTGTAAGAATGTCTCTAGTGATTCTAACACATCAGAGTGGCACCTATATCTAATTGTTTATCAATACAATTTCAAAAAATGAATCCTAATTTATAATACAATCCTTTTGGACTTTGGAGTTTTCAAATCGTGAATTAACTGTCAAAATGTTCAGAGGGGGAAAACGTATGACACTAGATGAGTCGGGTGACAATTGATACATTTTCAATTTATCAGCAGAACTGCAGCACTCCTTGTGTTTGTGTAAAAAAACTGTGGACTGGAATAAAGAGGAGCCTCCTTCCCACCTTCCAATATATCCAGCTGATCAGATCAGTCCTGAGAGAGGCAGGGGGGTATAAATATTTATATTTTAAAACTGTGTTTTGATTATTATATACACAAACAGGCCGACCCTTATAATAGGCCTAATATTGTTTTTAAAATGAAACAAGTGTAGAAATTGGGATCAGAGCCTCTGGATTCAAAATCCGTTTTCTTGTACACTAAATGATTAAAAGATATTTTCTTTCATTTTATATATCTTGGAGGCCGTTCTCAAAGCTGGAGAACATTCACTATATTGGACGGATTTGTGAAAGGGAGTTGCAAGTACCAAGAAGTGATTTTTGAATCTACAACATGAATGTAGAAGCAGCTCAGTAATGTGCATTTCTTAAAGACAGTATATTGTACGGCTACTGTTGCCTGAACTAATAACTTATTATAGTAAATGTAGAATAAGTAGAATACATTGTAGGAAAATAAATATGCCACACACCTGCTCTCTGATTTCAAAACCTGAAGTTGCTTTATTGTAATATGCAAGAGCAAAGCTAAACAGCATGCTGGAGAGTCTCCTCCAGATTCTTGGATCGCAGCAGAGGTTACAAAGTATTACTTTTATTGTAACACTTGAAATGTATTTGCTTACGATTGTAATTCGCCCTGGATAAGGGCATCTAAGAAATAAATAATAATAATAAAAATAATAATAAATAATAATAATAAACAACAAAGCTTGTTATGTCTGTCATGATACAAAAATTGTTTCACTTATAGAAATTTGCCATTTCCCCTCCTTGTTCTTCTCTTCAGTTTTGTGGTCACCTGACTTACTCAGCCTGGCTTACAGGAATTTCACTCCTCCATATTGTTAAATACTTGTGTAAAGCAATACTACAAATTCCTGCCTTACAATTCAATACAGGATTAATGCTTTCCCCCCCCCCCCCCCCCAATGCCCATAAAAGGTGCGATAGGCAAAAATGTCAGTGCAGTTATACTGGAGTAACTTCATGCACATATATTATAGTCATTACAGCAAATAGGCAAGAAACTACACAACTGATTACAGTAGAAAGTTTCTTAAAAACAACTTTCAATTTAGGCTTTTGATTGACATCTTGGAGGCCGTTCTTATAAAGCTGGATAACATTCACTTTATTGGACAGATCTGTTGAGAAAGGGAGGTGCAAGTACTAGCTTGGACAGATGCAATATTATCTGCATACTGAGTTAAATGCAAAGAGCTTGATCTGTGGGAGGTTTGACTGAAAAGGTTTTCCTCTTTACCCGAGCATACAGCTCCAACTCAAACATTTGTTGAGAGAGGGCAGTGCAGGTACTAAGGAGCCATGTCAGCAAACCTGTTCAAAACAGATGCTTGAATATTATTTTTCTTGCAGACCAAATTTCTTTATTGTCTCTGTAAATGACCAAGTTGCCATCATCTTGCAGAGTCAGGCAACAGGCTTGGCAGTTAGCCATGCGAGTGTTGGATTGCCACAGGGCAGTCCCTTTGGTATCGTACATCACCAGATTGCAGTCTCCTTGCATGGTAACTGTTGGAAAACATGGAACAAGTATTGAATAGCAGTTTGCTACGCATGAGGAATGGCGGCTGTATTCATGTTATTTTTCTGAAAAGTGATTTAACATTGGATAGAAAAAACTGTTAGTTCCAAAAATGCAAGCACTGCTGTAATAGATGAAGACTGGCTATATACTCTGGGTATATAGATACTTGCACTGCATTGACTCCGAGCAAGCAAGTAATAGCAGCTTCATTGAGCAATGGATGGTAGCAGAGAGCTGAGAAAAACACCAAGTTAACGTATATTTAACTATACTTAAACAACTGCACATTAGAAGTAAATTGAAAGCTGCAATATGGTAGAGAAGTTAAGATTCTTTTGTGTCAAAGCAAATGGCTGGCCAGCAGCACACGGCTGTACAAACAAGTCCTTTGATCTCCAGCCCTGACATGAAAGAAGCTTGCCCTTCGGGGAGTCCACTGGGGTATAAAACTAGTTAACAGGTTTTTGCTTAGAAAATACAGCTGGTTTATGAGGGGGTCATAAAGCTAGTTTTCAAGGGGACCAAAAGAAGAGACCAGGCTCTAAGACTTCAGAGAGATCCAAAGAGATAGTGCCACTGGGATCAAAGGGTCTTAGGCAAATCGGAGAGATAGGAACAAGGAAGATGACAAAAACCAGATGTATGGACCTTTGTGGCACCAGGGTCTGAAGACTGCACTGAGTTCAGAGATCTTCACACTAGATCACACACACACACACACACACACACACACACTCACACTCACACTGAATGAAATATATGGTAATAGGATAATGAGTTGTACCTTTTCTATTGGTTAAGTGTCAGAGAAAGAGGAGGAGAGAGACACCTATGCAGAAGGGTATTTAATGTCATGCAACAATTGTAAGAACGAGTATTCTGTTTGTCCTGTACCTGGGACCAGACTCCCTGCATATTTCAATAAACCTAACAACTGACTGAAGAAAAGGACTCTGTGCAGTTTCTTGAATCTACTTACTCACCATCCTCTTTTTTAAGTTACATCAATAACCTTGTCAGCATTCCTTTTTCCCCAAGTGTCGCTAGCCCATATTGGCACACCTTCGGGGGATTCATACACCACGAAATTCCCATCGTCCTTTAAAGATATAAAGGTATCATGATGATTAATGCATGCATTTCAGGCATGTTCAATGACTAATTCCTATTCACAAATCTTCAACTAGTTCATGTTCTCATGCTATTTTACATTATTACAAATGTGTATTGTTTGATAAAATAATCAGCAAGTCAATGTGTCATGCACTTATTTAGGTTATGAGAAAAGTTTGAACTTTGGTGTTATATGAATGACCCACCTGAAAAATAGCCGTGTATTTGCCATTTTTTGAAATGATACGTTGTCCCTTGGTGAGGAAGCCGTCCAATTCCAGTTTGTTGGTTCTGGTAAGAAACAAAACAGAAGAATTATTCTATTATTCTATTGTTCAGACTGATAAATATCTGAGCAGAGCAGTGTAGAATAGTGGTCAGGGCTCTGGACTCCTGTGCCGTGGGTTCAATCCCAGGTGGGGGACACTGCTGCTAGAACCTTGAGTAAGGTACTTTGCCTAGATTGCTCCAGTAAATATTTGTAACAATTGTAAGTTGCCCTAGATAAGGGTGTCTGCTAAGAAATTAATAACTTTCAATGTCCCATTAGTAGCGTGGCAACTTCCCGTCAGTATTCTGATATAATTGAGATGATACAAGAGAAAGCAGCTGTACAGATTATAAATATGAAAGCAAACATGCCTATATGCTGAATCCATCTTTTACACCTTGATTTCCATTACATGAGAGTAGATGTTGAACTTCATGCTGATTTGAACTCTGAACCCGACGACTCTGAGAAACCGGGTTGTAGAGTGTGCCACAAATCCTCGACAACCCACTTCCACTGGGTAAACCCGAACTCTCCATCCTCGCTGTTCCGCTTCAGTGGCTAGTTGAGCATACCGCAGTTTCTTCCTCTCATACGCCTCATCTACAGCATCCTCCCATGGCACTGTTAACTCTACCAGATGAACAAGGCGTGCTGATCCAGACCACAAGACAATGTCTGGTCGAAGGTTAGTTAATCTCAGGTGGAAAAAATAAGCCGTTGACCAACATCTGCCAGCATCTTCCAGTCTCTAGCAGCTTCCAGTTGTCCTGGGCAAGGCTTGGTTTTAACACCTTTTCTTGGTGGTTGCTCTCCTGAACGGAGGAATATTGTCTTTTGGTGTGTAATGCTTTGATGGAACTGGTGGCAACTGATTGGTCAGGTTACGCTTATCTTCCAATGCTAAAGCCAATGCTATTCATAACAAATTTATTAACTGAATACAAAATATTGCAGTGTTCCCCGTGGTGAGTGAATTTGTATTTCAATGATTTAATCATTAAGTCGGCTTGGAGAAAGGTGTCCCTGGACAGAAATAATAATAATGATAATTACCATTATGTGTATGTTTAGTAATTGATCACTACCTCTACTACCAAGTTCTGGCAGAAAAGCAGTTCTGTGCAATACCACTTCTTATACTGAGAATTTAATTACAGCTGTCCAGAAACACAAATAAAGAACAGGTATTGTATCAGGACTTGGGCGATACAAAGTAGTTGCATTAATCATATTAACAGTGATATGTGTCTCAATGTTAGAATAGCTGCGTTTGCGATCTCGTTCTTAGAGTATCACAGCAAAACCCAAAAAGAAAATCCAATAGACATATTCACCCGTCCTTGCCAACCTCCCTTCCCACCACCCACCTGACCTCCCTCCCCACTGCACACTGCAATCCCTGTGAACCAAAATACCATGAGGGGGCTCACTAGAACCTAAAACCACATATACAAAAAAAAAAAAAAAAACACATTAGCTGAACAACTGCAACAAGCATGACTGTCCACAACTCGACAGTTATATACGCATATATGGGAGGGGGGGGGGGATGTCAAATAATAATTAAAAACGAGATGTCTATATCCCTTATTCTAAGCTATATACTGACAGTACCATACACCACATTAAAAAGACACACATTAATCCATCTTCTCCTTCGAAGGGAATCACAGGGCCCTGCGCACAGAGAAATCTGCAAGCGCCGCAGAATCCTGGAAATGCTGGCCGAGGAAAGAAATAACTTCATCCTAAGTGTTAGGACAAGCACGCCCTGCCATGGTTAACCTTCGGAACAGCAGGGTAAACTAAAAAATACAACGACTCCATGGCAACGAAGCGTCACCCTTACCTCTCCAAACACCCTCCTCTTCGCAGCAGTAACAGCAGAATAACTCGCATAGAAAGACAGTTTACAACCTTGGATGAGAACCGGATCTGATTTTCGAGCAGCCTGAAGAATGCGCTGTCGGGCAGTGTAACGGAGGCACTGAACTGTAAAGGTGCGGGCCTGACTGGAATCCCTAGGACAACCAGAGTAAATGCGATGTACTCTGTAACTTCAGAAAGGGGTGATCACCATAGACTTCGTTGCTTGAAACCAACGTGGAATTTCTTGTTTAAGAAAGCGAACGGGCACGGGGTCATCACCCTCGGCTCCCTCCGGTAGGCCCACCAGCCTTTACATTGCAGCAATGATTTCTGTCCTCAAGATCTGCCATCTTGTCTTGCATTTGTCAATACGAGCGTTGCATTGATTCATTTTACCTTTTTGCTGCTCTGGTGATGTCCTGCTTGGAAGTTAACTTCTTTACAGAGGAAGCAATATCAGTAACCACTGAGGACAACAGTGGTATCGGCAACACTTTGAAGAACAGGCAGCAAGTCGAACCGGCAGACAGAGTACAAGGCAGGACTACACCCTGGATAGAACGCCAGTCCATCGCAGGGCACCACACACACCCACTCATTCACACACACACACACACACCTCACAGAGGGCAATTTAGAGTGACAAATCAACCAGAACCGCAGGTCTTTGGACTGGAGGAAACCAGAGTACCCGGCGAAAACCCATGAGAACACTGGGAGAACATGCAAACTCCACAGACAGACCCCTAGGCCAAATCGAGCCTTGGACCCTGGAACTGTGAGGCAGCAGCGCTAACCACCATGCCACCGTACCTCCCCTGTGACATTCAAGCCTGGACCAAGTCAAAACTTCAACCACCCGCTAAACACAAATGACAAACTCAGTGTCAATAGTGGGTTTCTTCTGGGGTGGAATAACCTTCAGACAAGCAAAAAATCCG
Source organism: Acipenser ruthenus (assembly GCF_902713425.1). Taxonomy (NCBI): domain Eukaryota; kingdom Metazoa; phylum Chordata; class Actinopteri; order Acipenseriformes; family Acipenseridae; genus Acipenser; species Acipenser ruthenus. The sequence continues at coordinate 8,861,412 of NC_081231.1, read as the reverse complement.
CCAGGTTTGTAATTTGCGATTAGCGGGTGGGTCAAAGTTTTGATTTGGTTAGATTAGGTGTGTTTTTTCAATCTGTAAAAACAAAATTTAGCACAGCAGCAAAAGCCATTACAAATTGAGTGTGTTATTTTAATAGGGCTTTCACAATCAAACTGTTTTGTATTTTACCAATTTATTCATGTATTTATTATTATTAGACAGGAGATTGCAGGGGTACCCTGTAGATACTGTGGAAGACACAGGTAAGATAGCACATTACAACCCTGTAAAACTAAAGATAAACAATGTACTTACCTGCAAGCTGCTTCTTCTCTGTGGGAGAATAAGGGATAAATAAATAAATTGATGAATACATGAATGAATAAATACCAGGACGTGTTTAAAAAGGAGCATCTAAAGGCTGAGTGCTGGTGTTTCCCTTGTCAGGTGCACATGTTCAAAGAGATAGTAGCAAGCAGTAAAGAAAAACAAGTACTGGCTTCAAAGCAATGTCTAGGTGGTAAATTGTGTTGAGAGAACCACATACAATTGAAAATGCTTATTCACCATAACCCACAGGTTGTGAGGTATTTAATTCATATTTCATCATTCAGTACTGTACTGGAATTTAATATTAACATTTAATATAATGAGAACTAATTGTCAAAACTAAAACAATTTAAATAGGTTTGCAATGAAATATTATGTAAGACAGGGGTCAGCAACTGGCAGTCCATCTGAGGTATGAGGACGGCCCCTCTGAGTTTCTTTACCAATGTATTACACTGGAATAAAACACTCATTAGATCAGTCACCTCATTATAAAAGCGTAGCTCTTTGTCAGCCTGCTTCTGTGTTGTTGCTCGTGAGAGAGCACGCAGCCAGCGTCACGAGGAAGTGCGGAATCAATGCTTATGCAGTGCGTTGTTGACTGAAAAGACGATAGCAGCTGCAATGTCTTTATTGAAAGAATTACATTTTTTTTATTAAATACAGTAAAATTGTACTCCATGCGTTGCCCAGTGTGTTTAAGTTTAGTGTTAGTGTTGGTCTTACCACCTGATAACGATTTTGAACTCAATTAAGTTTTGTTGAGTTGTTCTTGCTATGTTGAGGGTGTCGAGCCCTGATGTAAGATATTGCAAACAGTAAAGGTGGTATATACAGCATGGTAAATAATAAATATGGTAAACCATGGTATATGCCATGGTGTGATGGAGAATCTTCCCGTGCTCCATCACTAATGCCAAACCCTGACCATTTACCAATATAACCTGTGATTTAATATAGCTTACCTGACTGCAGAATATGCACATGGTTATGTGGGGTCACTGTTACGATAAAATAAAGATAAGAGTTGTAAATGAACTTACTTGTCCTTGTATATTCTTTTCAGTTCCCAGATAATATGAGGGGCAACCCTGTAAAAGAAAGAAATGTCTACACTGTCATGTACAGTCCTGGCTCAGTTACAGTAGTTTAGTCCAAGGGTGGGGTTGGATGGGTGAATGATAGCAGTACACTAATACTGGATAGAGTCTATCCGGAGTGTCTCCTGTATATGGCAACTTGCGTTTCATTATTTGCATTTTGTTCCCTGTGTTTGTGCACCTGATGGCAGTACAATAAAACTCCACCATTGTACTCTATCTGGACTCCTGTGCATTTTATTTCACTAACCACAAAGTCCCGCTACCTTACACATGCTAAATGACGAGCACAGTAAACCTGGTAAAGCTTGGTATTTTTAGAATAATAAAGATAAAACGTGAGAAATGATAGTAGCCATACCTCTGTCCACCTGTTTCTTTTTTAGGTCTGTCGCTGATTAATTCAGTACCAAAGGCTTTCCACAGATCATCTGCTTGCTCCTCCTCCATGTATTCATCCATCAGACTACTCAGCCTCTCACACTTCACTTTGATTTGCGATTCCTGCTCTTCATAGTTTTCTGATGTTGTCAAAGACTTCTTTCTCTTCACCAGATTTTCTAAGCTCTTCACTGCCCACAACTGAGTTACATCAAAGCTTTTCCATTCTTTTCCATTCTTTACCAAATCATCAATTCTCTCATCATCCCACCACTTAGGATGATCTACTCTGGCACCCTTTCCACGTGCCTGGCTTGCAACCATTTCTCTCCAACACTCTCTCAGAATGCAAGCCAGTCCCATTGGATCATTGAAATTCTTGAAGTGGTTGTCCATAATGATGTTCCAGACTGGGATAAAATTGCTGGCCTGGCCGCGGTCAATCACACTCCAGGTGCTCTGGTTTTCAACCAGCCCTCTCTTCCACTCTGGAATAGAACAAGCCTCCTGGGGCCCGCCGATCATCTGAACTGCAATATCAATGTCACTTGTATTGGTCTCATGTGTTCCTGTTGATTCTCTGGCATCACTATTGTTGTGTGAAGCCGAGAATCCACCACCCCCATAAAATGAGAAGGAAGCCTTTACATGAGCATCAATAGATCTGGACATTTCATTGAACTTTGATTTCATTTGACTGGAATGAACTTCATGTGATGACGCCTTAACACAGTGTATACCTCCAAAATGGACAACGCTGCCATTTACATGAGACCCAAATAGTTGCAGAAATTTAATAGCCTGACTTTGCAATAAAACCACCATTTGTCGACTAATCAAATCTCTGCTCATAAAGTCATCTATTTCTTTCAAGACATGCAAGGCGTCTTCAGACAGCTTTAACTGTGTGTGGGTGAATTCAAATGAAGCCATGGGCACGAATGTTTGTTTTATCACAGATCCATAGGACTCTGCCTTGGCCCGACTTGTCTTGTTGCTATCTGTAGAGCTGCTTGCTGTTCCTCCACCAGCCTCCACACTGAATCCTGCAAAGGATGCATGGAGTTCAGCTGAATAACTAGCGCCACATGTTTTTAGACTGCTTTCAAATGAGCTCTCATGTTCTGAAGACTGAAAGGTGTATGATTTCTCCTGCATGCTCAAGAATGGCCCGAGCAAGCAACATTCCACTGGTTTATCCAAGATAATACCTCGATAGACTTGTTCATCCTTAACATCATTACTGAACAAGATTCCTCTGAAAACGCCACCTTCTGATGCTCTGTAAATTAAATCAGACGGTGTCCATTCTGTTCGTTTCACTGAGTTAGAGTTTAATGTGTCCATTTTATTCATTAACTCTGTTAAAGTGCTCAAGGATTTATCAGCAGATGCTTTTAGATCGTTATTGCCAAGCTCATCTCTCCCAATTCTTTTGAGATGGCTTTCTAGATCTTTAGTTACATTTGCAAGTCTGTCACTTATTTTTTGACGCATTTCCAAAGCCCTTTTCTCATCCTCTTGTGTCATCTTTGGTGCAATCTCAGTGTTTAGCAGTCTGCTCAAGGCTCTCTTCTCCCATTCTTTTTCAGTTTTCTTTTGAAGTAAGCGGAGGTCACTATTCTTTAGGTACTGGAGAGAAACTAATGAAGTGATTCCATACTCCTCTTTCAATATGTTTTTCCATTTCTCCGTATCAAGGCCTGAGTCTTCGATCTTCTTTTCCAAATCTTCATCTGAAATGACATACCGTGGACTTTAAAGGGTACATTCTCTGAAAGATCTGAGCCAGAAGAGAAGTCTTCCACATTTACTCTCACGTGTACTGGCGCATGTATTGGCCAGTTCAAGTTCCATGTGGTAATAAAGTCTCTGCTGTGTTAGTGATTGGAATTGTTGTTTTTCACAACTAATGAGCAAGCATTGGTAAACACATTTCCAATATGTGGAAATAAGGCTTTTGTTCTTAACTGCCCCGTACAAAAAAAAAAAAAAAAAAAAAACGTGGGATTGGCTGTCAATCAACACAACTCAGTTCCATGGGATTGTCAATGGCATTGCCTTTGTCTATATTTCAAGCTCAGTACTGTGAAGGCCTTATTTGCATGTATAGAAATGTGTTTACCAATGTGGCCAAAAAAATTTTGGCAGTCGCTGCCCCTGGACTTCCTTAGTTATTAGAAATTAGAACAGTTTTACTGCCTTTTCTCCGCAACCACGAACACAGCAGACAGACAGACCTTGTTTCCACACAGAACTTGAACTAGCCAATACGACGCTTCACTGGGCATGCAACAGTACATGTGGAAGGCATCTACTGGCTCAGGAGAGATGCTTCAGAGCAGCAAATGTTTTAGACATTCGGATAGCAAGGTAGGATAGTTCATCTTATTTTTTTTTATCTACTGCTGATTTCCCCTTTAAGAGCTGAGGAACAATGCCAATTACTTTTCAACCTCGACTTCTCCTTCATCGTGTTAAAGACTTTTCACTTAGGCCCAGACCAAATAAAAAAACTTTGGCAACCTGCTAATCACACTTTACAAAACTGTATTTCATAGCTTTCTTTTTATGAGTAGAAGAAATAAGATAACAGAAAAAAACACACTATTAAATACAGTTTTGTAGTGCATTAGCGGGTTGTCAGTTTTGATTTTGTCCAGGCCTTAGTTTAAATTCAAAATATATGGGGCTGCCGAGTGGCATTGCATCCAGCTAAGGCGCTTCACCGGCAGTGCAGGGTGCGTCCTATAGCCTGGAGATCGCTGGTTCCAATCCAGGCTATGCCATCGCTGACTATGGCCGGAAGTTCCATGGGGGGGGATACACAAGCGCCACACGGGTGGGGAGGGTTTAAGTCAGCAGGGTAATGCTTGTCTCACCACACACTAGCTAATCCTACCACTTCTTTCTGCTTACCTGATTTTGGTGAAATGTCAACATTAACCAGCTTGGCTAAAGCACGTCTTTCCCAGTCAGCTTCTGCATGCTTTTCAAGCTTCTGGTAGTCTTCTTTGTTTAAATGCTGGAGAGCCTCAATTGATGTAACTTGAAACTCGTTCTTTAACAATTCCTTCCATTTCTTTGGATCAAGTCCTTTGTTTTTAATCTGGACTTCCAAATCTGAAATGAAATACCACACATCATTGCCAGGATTTCTTCCAATTGCCAAAAAATGGTTTCAAAAGGAAGATTTTCATTATTATTATTATTATTTATTTCTTAGCAGACGCCCTTATCCAGGGCGACTTACAATCGCAAGCAAATACAAATACATTCAAGTGTTACAATATAAGTCATACAATAAAAACAAGAAATACAATAATTCTCAAGTGTGACAAACCATAATTCAATAATACACTAGATAATAGTGAAAGTTACATCAGGATATGATTAAATAGTGATAGTTACATCAGGATATGATTAAGTACAAAATACTACAGTTTAAACACTTGGCAGATTACAATATTCTGAAGTACAGGATTAAATGCAGTAAAATAGGCGGCAGATAAGAGTAAAGTAAAGCACATTTAAATGAAGGGTGATAGTGTCCCAGGATACAACAGAGGAGTTCTACAGGTGCTGTTTGAAGAGGTGAGTCTTAAGGAGGCGCCGGAATGTGGTCAGGGACTGGGCAGTCCTGACATTCATGCATCACGCTTGAAAATAAACCTTCCCAATAATGCCATCTGCCATCTTAAAAACATTGCATGTTACAGGCAAATCTCAAAGTGTCTGACTTTGGGTATGTCTTTGGGATAATTGTTCTAATGTGTAATATAGAGCGACCTACAAGTGGTGCACCAGCACAGAACGACGCTTGAAGTCGCTCTTCCACAACCGTAGAGCGTGGATAGCAACACGGCCCCGACAACGTACAGCAAGCCCATCCGGACAAAACTGGTAAGGACCTGTCTATATAACGCAGCTATTGCAATTCAGCAGAACCATTACAGTTAACACTTAAAGCACCACTTTGGCACAACTCTAACGTGAATGTGAACCCCGCCACTTTGAGTCTTTCGATCATTTTTGAAAGTGCTCCTACCTAATTCTCGCATTAGTTTACTGACTAGAGCTGGTTGACCCCTCTTTGGAGATTGGTAAGCGGCCATTACTCTCTTTCACTGCACGAGGCCTTGTGTAGCTTTCTTATACCGTGTGAGAGCTGTTCTGGTGCTGTAAGGAGACCCCGCGGCTCACGGTATCGTCCTCTACGCCAATTTAATCAGCCACAGCGACCAAAAAAAAAAAAAAAAAACCTTGGGCCTAGTGCCCCTCTCAAGCGTCGGGCTCACCTAGCGAGGCTGACCATGCCGACTGCATACCCCGGCATCGACCGTGGTTTTCCCACTGACCCCCGATTGACTTGGCACCGGTGTAACCATCTTCAGCGCCACCTACAGCCCAGCGCCGACCGCGCCTACCATCGGCACCGACCTCGGAACCGTCTGATCCCTGCACCGACTGTTCAGCACCGACAGCGCTCTCCTCGACGCTGATCCCTGCACCGATTGACTCGGCACCGGTGACTAGCTTCAGAGCCGTCTACAGCCCGGCACCGACCTCGGCACAGATTGACTCCCAGGACTCCTGGTTGCTATTGACAATGAGACATGGATACGCTCTACAATTCCGCTTAGGTCAGCCACCCTTCAAGGGTGTGCTCCTCACCACCGTCGAACCAGCGAGAGCGATACTCCTTCAACAGGAGATCGCCAATCTTCAACAGAAGAACGTTGTGCGCTTGGTAGATCCAAGCAATGCCCTCGGTGGCTTTTACTCCAGGTACTTCCTGGTGCCCAAGAGGGACCTCAGAGTCCTCAACTTCTTCCTCAAACAGAGGAAGTTCAACATGTTGACAGCACAGCGTATCCTCCAGTCCGTCCAACCGGGTGACTGGTTCACATCGATCGACCTGCAAGACGCCTACTTTCATGTCCCGATCCGTCCCGCACACAATGTATCTGTGATTCGCCTTTCAAGGCAACGCGTACAAATTGTGCTGCCATTTGGCCTCTCGCTGGCACCCCGCACATTTTCAAAGTGCATGGATGCAGCACTGGCTCCACTCAGGCTGGGGGGTATTCGGATCCTGAACTATCTCGACGATTGGCTAGTTTGAGCGCATTCCAAAAGACGTGCAGAGGCGCACACAAAACAGGTCATAAATCATGTGATGAAGTTAAGGCTCTCAATACATCAACAGAAGAGCAACCAAGCATGGTGAAGGCCCAGCGGCCTGCGTTCACCGGGCCTCCACCATGCAGCGCACAGACTCCTGTCCTGGACGCACAGAAACTTGCGTTCCATCAGGCCGGTTCACCACCCTGGTAATAACCTAACAGTATACAGTAGTAGAGTTATAGGAGCCCATTTATTGAGCAGCTGCAATGCTTGTCAATGTGGGGGCATTACACCACCTTTTTTCAATTACTGTATCTGCTACAAACCATCAATGCCGCTATAAATGTCATTAAACTCTGGAAATGCTTTATTTAAATTAGTCGTATTGCAGCTCTCTTCATCTACATAGTGTTTCTTAGTAGATAAGATGAAATGTATACTCTGAATTGTCATAACTAGAATGCAGACTGCACTTTGCTCTGCGACTAATCCAGTTTAGTACCACTACCCTGAAGTGTCTTAGGGCATATTCCTAAAGTAGTGACTGAAAACAATGGATTTCTAGATTCCAGAATGCAATGGATTTATTATAGCAGGCTGATTAACTTGCTTGTTTTATGCATAGCAGTGTTTGATCCATTTACAGGGCTTGTCTTAAGTGGATCAGGGCCAGCCAGATAAACAATGAATTAACAACTGAACCAGCACGTACCTGTTTGGGGTTTGTCTGTCATCGTTTCCACAAATGTAAGCTGAAAGGTCAGTTGTTTATCTAGTCAAAAAGAAACAGTGAAAAGAGTGAAAGAAGTGGATGGGGGGGAATACAAACATATTTAGTACAGTCAAGCCTCTTTATACCGCCTTTTCATAGGGCCAAGGAAAACCTGGCAATAAAGTGAGGGTGACGTTATAGAGTTAAACAAAAGAAAGGTATACATGATACTATTAATAATCATTTCTTAACTTAAGTAGCCCACATACAGTATTTTAAGTACAATTCAAACAGAAAAACATATACTGTACTTTGTAAGTCAGACTTCTGAGATAGTGGTCAGTATTCATCAATGGTTTTCCACCAATTCGCAATTAGCAACACTTTCTAAAAAGAATAAATGTGCTTGTACTGCTATGCAGTAAACTGTCATAAAGACTGTTCTCATAAAGTAGTTTAGTTTAGCATTTTACTTCAGCATGTGGTGGATCACAATAAAGGCAGTTTTAGCTACAGTCAGCTGAGCAGTGTCCTATCAAACAAACCGTACAGTGCATATAAATGAATGAAAAGTGACAAAACGTATGTGTGTTAACTTTAATTTGTATTTTATTTAATATGTAAAAAGTGTCGGTAATTTCGAATTGATATTAAACCCTTGATGAGTATTGGCCAGTATCTCAGAATTGTGACTTAGACCGGACCAAACCGAACCCCGATCCAATGTTCATGTGGAAATATCGGCCGGTCCCACAACGCATTGTTCTATCCCAAAACCAAACGAGGCATTTAGAACATGCAAATGGAGGAGACTCCTTCTCTACCCCGCCATCTCTCCCTCTCACTGCACCAGCTAGGAGTTCAGATTTAGCTTCGCTATATTATAGAGCGCAATTCTTTACCAACTTTTAAAAATGAGCTTATTGGAGGCTTCGTGTTTATAAGATGGTTCAGGTGCAGTCCGGGCAGACTGACTTGAGCATCATTACAGTATACCGCACTGCGCTCGGCTTTGTGTGGAGGCTGATACACAAAATAATGAACGACTGGTAAAGAAATCACATGGATTGCTTTTTAATGGTAAATGTGTATCTGGTATTCTAAGTATTATCTACAATTAATAATTCCGCTATATTCATATTCGGAATGTAATACAGTATTAAGACAGGGTCCAGTATTAGAAATCAATGTTCATTGACCATTCCCATACATTCTCTATATGTTTCCACATTGTGGTTGCAATCCACAGGGACAAGGGACTCAGTGATGTTAACAACTAGAGCCCACAATTAACCAATATATTTAATGTAAAGAAATGGTTCATGTCTTTCTTTCTCATAGCTGCTTCTGTGTGTATACACCAGTGCTATTTAATGTGTGTAATTATCCGTCTTGTCTAAGAATGTGCAGATTATAAAAAAAAGATATTTATGAGAGAGTGCCCGGCGACGAGGGCTCTCCCGTGTGATAGTTGACCGCGACGGGAGTTAATCAACCGGGACGCTGTGACTGAAGCAGCGCCGATGCAGCGAGTTTTTCGCAGATAAATAGTCTGTGCTTTGTTTATCGATATTTATATTTTCTGCCCTCTTCTTCAGAACAAAATGTTCAAACACTAACGCGATACCCCTGATAATGTTTTTAGAAGTATATCAGGTTAATTCAAGTTGAGCGCCGTTGTTACAAACAGATCCACAATGGCGCAGGCATGCTCGCAGTTTCATAGCTTTCTCTTCGCTAGTCTTGCAGGTTCAGTGCGTGTGAACTTGTTTTTGGTAAATACAGCACAGGGTCGCAGAAAGGTCATTCTTTACGAGTAAACTTCCAGGCAGTAACCTCTGCTATTTCTACCCCATGCTTTTATTTAGTTTCTCTTAAACTGTATTCTTGTGTCCTATTCTTTATCCAGGACAGTATTCCTCCCTGCTGTCCAGCGGCACAGATTTAGACTCTTCCTCAGACTGCGCTGCGAACTAAACCAGGCAACAGAGCCGCGTCCGCAGCAGCAGAAGAGTCACCAGCAATGAGACACGCCAAGGAGTGCGCTGCTCTGTGAGACTCGAGGGGACGCGTTATCAAAGCGCTTCCTCCAGCCTTTAATTAACTGCTATTGATTTAAAAAAGGACAAGACATCATGTTAATGTTACAACATGAAAAACTAAACACACTGAGAGTGCTGAAGAGGGCTTGAAATACAGTGTATTACTCAGCTGTGTGGTTCTAGTTTTGTAAAATGAACAGGTGGTTTACCTCTTTAAAATAAATAGGAGTTAATTAAAGACTGGTGTAAAAGCTTTGAAAAGATGTCCTGAGGTGTCTTATTGTGATTAAAAAGCGTCCCATTCCACAAGAAAAACCTGAGAGGCGTTAGAAAACTAAAGCTCTTTGAATGAAATGCTTTTTATTATATGAATAACTACCCCGTGGAGTGACAGAGCAGGCTAATAAACTAAATGTATTGAAAGAATAAAGAACTCAGATATTAATATCTTAGCAGACACCCTTATCCAGGGCAACTTAAAATTGTTACAAGATATCACATTATTTTTATATACATTTACCCATTTATACAGTTGGGTTTTTACTGGGTTAGCAACCTAGGTAAAGTACCTTGCTCAAGGGTACAGCAGCAGTGTCCCCACCTGGGATTGAACCCACGACCCTCTGGTCAAGAGTCCAGAGCCCTGACCACTACTCCACACTGCTGCCCAGATAATATGTCAGAGAAACTCATAAATCAGTTTAGCATTATTTTATTTTTTTTACATGTTTAAACCTTTAGAATAAATATCTCAATATTTGAAAAGTATAATAACTGTGTGGAAAAAGAGTCCAATCATTTTAATTTGTATTACAAATCATTTATAAGATCATTAATGTCATGATTCGAAGGCGATTCACACCCCCTGACTAGGTGGCAGTAGCACATGCAGTGAGGATTGGATCTGTTTGCTACACGCTTCTTTGTCATCCAGCGCTCGTCTCTTGTTTTGCGCCGCGGCTGCTCCTGCGCAGGACCTCTTGAGAAGCTGCGCGGCTCTGCAGACTTTTAAACCCGTGGATGCGTGACCTGGATCTGAATCTGGACACGTTTTCCGCAGAATGTGCTCAGACTTGGTACCGGGAATAGAAAGGGCTGCTGCTGCTTGCAAAGTCTGTGTGTGATGCATGTATTTGAATGGGAAGGCTACGATAAAAACACATATATCTTACTAAATACAAACCGAAGGCGGTGTTTCTGAATGCAAAGAGGATTCCGCTAGACCAGTCTCAAACTAAACCAGTGAAGATGGACGTCAGTGTCTCCGTGTCGTGGTTTCAAGACGAGCTCGCCTCCACCGTCGAGCTCGCAGTGAAAGCGGCTGCAGACAGCGTCGTGTGCGCGATTACTGAAGCTGTGAGCAGCAAATTCACTGAATTACAAGAGGAAATGTCTGCAGTGAAGAGAGAGAATGAAAGTCTGAAGCTGAGATTGGAAATATCAGAGAGCGAGCTGAAAGCCGTGCGAGGGTGTATAAACGCTGCACATGCAGACATTAAACAGCCTTTCATATTTCAAGGTAAGATGGGTTTTATTGGGTGGTATTGCTCGGTCAATCCAACACCTCAAACCACCTTCTACTGGAAAGATCTTGGGTCGAATCTCTCTTCAGACACGTTTTAAAGTGTTTGATTATTATAAGCGCGGTTAATAGCACAGCTCTGTCCTAATATTGGTTATAAGGAGTCTACTTGAGGCATTGTGTTATTTTATAGATAATAAGAACGTAGTGCATCTAACCTCGTCTAATTCATATTTAAATGTATTCTAGAAACTAAGAAACTACTATATTGGTAAGTCTTAACCAGTCTGTAATTGGAGAGACTTACACGGTGTCCTTCTGGTGAAGTGTTTAGAGTCCCGCTGAGACAGTCACAGACCATGCTGCAGAGCTTGAGAATGTAAATATCTCTGTGATGTATTTGTGAGGGTCTTTTAATAGAGCCTTTTATTAGACACAGTGTACAGACCCTGATTAACAGCAGTACTAGAAATAATAGCGCGCTCGCAATGCTTTTAACTTATTCAGGCTCGCCCTGGCGAAATGTTTCTTGACATAATCAAGCATAAATAAGAGCCAGACACTTTATATTAACGATATTTTGTATTGTTATTATAAATAATACCGCTATATCCTGGGGCTGCACCACAGCATCATCGCAATGTATTCAGTGCTGAGTGGGCTCCACAAATGGCGCCTGTAATTGAGTACCGAACTGCATCATGGGATTGACTGTCCTGTCCTTCTTTATATAGTCCTAGCCCAATCCCAGATGTCCATTGGAGGAGTAATCATATATATATATATATATATATATATATATATAATCAAAACACGTGCTGAATATCATTCTGCAACAAGTGAAAAAAATATGCAGCCCAACTACATAAAAAATGCTTGTGGAAACAGGCTTTTATTGCATGGAGGTTTTACTGATCGTATTTACCAGTCTAGTTATGATGGAGCTGTATGGGAACAGTGAAAAAAAAACTATAGTCGTCTGCAATCAGAAAATCTGTGGTGAAGCCACTCTGACTGCGTCGTGTGTCCCAGCTCCTGGTAAGTGACGCGTTTGTGAACTTCTTCTGGGAATTGCAGTTCATCGTGGTGATGTCGTAGTGCTGTTATGTGCAGTCGCTGTCATGTCCCTCGTGGTGATGTCATAGTGCTGTTATGTGCAGTCGCTGTCATGTCCCTCGTGGTGATGTCGTAGTGCTGTTATGTGCAGTCGCTGTCATGTCCCTCGTGGTGATGTCGTAGTGCTGTTATGTGCAGTCACTCTAATGTCCCTCGTGGTGATGTCATAGTGCTGTTATGTGCAGTCGCTGTACTGTCCCTCGTGGTGATGTCGTAGTGCTGTTATGTGCAGTCGCTGTCATGTCCCTCGTGGTGATGTCATAGTGCTGTTATGTGCAGTCGCTGTCATGTCCCTCGTGGTGATGTCGTAGTGCTGTTATGTGCAGTCGCTGTAATGTCCCTCGTGGTGATGTCGTAGTGCTGTTATGTGCAGTAGCTGTCATGTCTCTCGTGGTGATGTCGTAGTGCTGTTATGTGCAGTCGCTGTACTGTCCCTCGTGGTGATGTCGTAGTGCTGTTATGTGCAGTCGCTGTCATGTCCCTCGTGGTGATGTCGTAGTGCTGTTATGTGCAGTCGCTGTCATGTCCCTCGTGGTGATGTCGTAGTGCTGTTATGTGCAGTCGCTGTCATGTCCCTCGTGGTGATGTCGTAGTGCTGTTATGTGCAGTCGCTGTCATGTCCCTCGTGGTGATGTCGTAGTGCTGTTATGTGCAGTCGCTGTCATGTCCCTCGTGGTGATGTCGTAGTGCTGTTATGTGCAGTTGCTGTCATGTCCCTCGTGGTGATGTCGTAGTGCTGTTATGTGCAGTCGCTGTCATGTCCCTCGTGGTGATGTCGTAGTGCTGTTATGTGCAGTTGCTGTCATGTCCCTCGTGGTGATGTCGTAGTGCTGTTATGTGCAGTTGCTGTCATGTCCCTCGTGGTGATGTCGTAGTGCTGTTATGTGCAGTTGCTGTCATGTCCCTCGTGGTGATGTCGTAGTGCTGTTATGTACAGTTGCTGTCATGTCCCTCGTGGTGATGTCGTAGTGCTGTTATGTACAGTTGCTGTCATGTCCCTCGTGGTGATGTCGTAGTGCTGTTATGTACAGTTGCTGTCATGTCCCTCGTGGTGATGTCGTAGTGCTGTTATGTGCAGTTGCTGTCATGTCCCTCGTGGTGATGTCGTAGTGCTGTTATGTGCAGTCGCTGTAATGTCCCTCGTGGTGATGTCGTAGTGCTGTTATGTGCAGTCGCTGTCATGTCCCTCGTGGTGATGTCGTAGTGCTGTTATGTGCAGTCGCTGTCATGTCCCTCGTGGTGATGTCGTAGTGCTGTTATGTGCAGTAGCTGTAATGTCCCTCGTGGTGATGTCGTAGTGCTGTTATGTGCAGTAGCTGTAATGTCCCTCGTGGTGATGTCGTAGTGCTGTTATGTACAGTCGCTGTAATGTCCCTCGTGGTGATGTCGTAGTGCTGTTATGTACAGTCGCTGTAATGTCCCTCGTGGTGATGTCGTAGTGCTGTTATGTGCAGTCGCTGTGATGTCCCTCGTGGTGATGTCGTAGTGCTATTAAGTGCAGTCGCTGTCATGTCCCTCGTGGTGATATCATAGTGCTGTTATGTGCAGTCACTGTAATGTCCCTCGTGGTGATGTTTCCATCCCAACCATGATCACAATACAGTATGAGTTCACAGAAAGACATTCCTCAGACACTTTGCTGACACTTTGCTTCTGTTGTCCTCAGCTGTTGTGCGGTTTCCTGCTGCGAGGGAATATGTGTTTTAATTTGGGAGTTAAAAACAGGGTAACGTAACATTATTAAACATAAATCAATAAAATAAGAGAAATAGCTCCTCTTAGACCCGGTGACATTATGTTGACTCAGAAATGTCTTCATCTAGACAATGTGGGGAAGCTATAAAAAAGGCCAACAAGATGCTCGGATATATTGTGAGAAGTGTTGAATTTAAATCAAGGGAAGTAATGTTAAAACTTTACAATGCATTAGGAAGACCTCACCTAGAATATTGTGTTCATTTCTGGTCACCTCGTTACAAAAAGGATATTGCTGCTCTAGAAAGAGTGCAAAGAGCAACCAGAATTATCCTGGGTTTAAAAGGCATGTCGTATGCAGACAGGCTAAAAGAATTGAATCTATTCAGTCATTCTGACAAGGGCTTGTAGAGGAGCCTAGCTAGTAAGTAAGAGTTGTAATTTTATACAATTTTGTTTCCCACAGATCCCATAGAGAGCCACGCTATCCCTGAATCTGAAGCACAGGAAGGGCCAAAGATAGAAGCAGTTTACACACAAGAGGAGTCCTTTGAGCAGGAGTGGTGTGCAAGTCTAATACAGGTTACAGGGCTGCCATGTGTTAAAGATGAAGACGTCCCTGAACAGGAATGTGTTCCTATTAAAGAGGAATTCATAGAACAGAAATGTGTCTCCATCGCAGAGGAACTTCCTACTGTAAATAATGTCTGTACACTTGAGGAGAACAAGAAGCTGAGATCCAACCTGTGTGATGATTCTCCATCTGAATGTGATCTGGGATTTGGAGGTAATCCTACAAAACAAGCAGCATTGAGCTGCCTATTCATCCTGCAAAACCTGGTACTGAACACCAGCAGTGTGCTTGAGATTCATATTTTAAACAAGGGGAGCTGCCCAACCACTATGTCAACAAGGACATCACTGTGCTTGCTCCTGAAGCACCTGCTAGATGTGCAGCCACTGCCACGCCTCTTTAGAATGCTGTGAGATCAGCGCTGTCCAATCACGTTAGATGTGCAGCCACTGCCACGCCTCTTTAGAATGCTGTGAGATTAGCACTGTCCAATCACGCTAGATGTGCAGCCACTGCCACGCCTCTTTAGAATGCTGTGAGATCAGCGCTGTCCAATCACGCTCCTGGAGACCATTCCACTCCTCATTGAACAGGTTCACGTCTATAAAGTGCTGCTCCTGTGCCTGGATGGAGCTTTAATTGGTTAATTTAAACAAATCAGAACAGGGTTGGAACAAAGAGCAGGAGTGGAAGGGCCAGCCTTGGACACCCCTGTGTTAGATCTGTGCCTTTCCCCATTTCTGATACACTGTTTGCAGTTGTCCTGCTCCCACAGCTTTACAGAGCTGCAGGGATCACATGTCCCATCACGGGCTGATGTCACATCCAGTCTGGTTGCTTAGCGTCCCCAGAAGAAACATTTCAGTAGAGCATTTCTGTGGAGAGGTTGCAGCAGCATCGCCACAATGAGAGTGAACCCGTATTGTATGACCCATCAGTCTTATTTGATTTCTTACACTTTATTCAAATACAATATCATGTTTAAAAGCTCATCTCACTACAACTATCCCAGGGACTGTAATGTTTGCTCTCAGCAGCACATTTCACTCTTGTGCGTCTCACAGTAAGCATTGATGTGTTGTTATTGTCATGTTTATGACATGAAGCCCTGCAGAACAGTGCATGTGGAAGAATGCTGTACAATAACCTTTGTCTCTCTTCTCTTTCTTTCTTTAGCTTCTAAAGTAGATGATGGAGAACACGACTCCACTCCATCACCCCAGTGCAAAAACTCTTCTAGAGGCAAACCACAGAGCAAGAAACACAGAGAAACGACACCCCAAGAAGAGTATGTGAAGACATTGAGAACTCACTCCGTTACAATCCCTTCTTTACAAGACAGACACCCACTTACTGTGGAGAGTACAGAGACGCCACATTCTGCATGTTTTAACAATTCAGAAACCCAGGGCAACGTGAAGACCTTGCCTCATTCTATTAAAGGTGGGAAGAGTTCCTGTCAATTAGACGCTCCTGAAACTCACAAGGGAAATCCCACAGGAGGGACTACGTTTTCCTGGGCTGATTGTGGGAAGAGTTTCAGTCATATATCACTGCTTAAAAGACACCAGCGCATTCACACAGGAGAGAAACCTTCCCACATACAGTCCAGTGATAAGAGTTTCACACAGTTAGGAAATCTTCATTCACACCAGCGCATTATCACAGGAGAGAAACCTTATCACTGCACTGAGTGTGGGAAGAGATTCAGCCAGTTAGGAGACCTTAAAAGACACCATCAAATTCACACAGGAGAGAAACCTTATCACTGTGCTGTTTGTGGTAAGAGATTCAGCCGGTTAGGAGACCTTAAAAGACACCATCAAATTCACACAGGAGAGAAACCTTATCACTGTGATGTTTGTGGGAAGAGATTCAGCCAGTCTGGAGACCTTAAAAGACACCAGCACATTCACACAGGAGAGAAATCTCATCACTGCTCTGAGTGTGGGAAGACATTCATTCACATAGGAAACCTTAAAAAACACAAAGTCATTCACGCAGGAGAGAAACCTCATCACTGTGATGTTTGTGGGAA
The DNA here is from genome assembly GCF_902713425.1 of Acipenser ruthenus. NCBI lineage: Eukaryota > Metazoa > Chordata > Actinopteri > Acipenseriformes > Acipenseridae > Acipenser > Acipenser ruthenus. The sequence goes on along the minus strand of NC_081231.1, from coordinate 8,844,796 downwards.
GAGATTCAGACAGTTACGAGACCTTAAAAGACACCATAAAATTCACACAGGTGTGTAATCCTCTTCCTGCACTAAGTGTGTGAAGACGTGAAATCAGTTGCAGACTCTTACAGGACTCGAGAACATTCTCAGAATTGCAGACACTTGGGTACACTTAAACAACAGGAGTGCATTTGACTAAATACAGAAATATCTACTGAAAACAAAATAATAAACTTGCCTGATAAACAGGGTCACCCCTAATTACAATCTGTTCAGATCAAAAGCTCACAGACTCAAATATGAACGAGTACGTCTTGTATTCATCGTCTTGTTGAGCATTCGGATTGTGTTACCTCACATTAGTAATATATTAAATAGATTGTTATTATGAATGCACATTTCTCTTTCCTTTCTCATGCATTGCTCAGCCTCTTGCAGTGGGTTCTGTGGAAACTTCCCCCGATACCACGGTGAATCTGCGGTACCTCAAGACACAGCACAGTGTACTGCAGTTATCATGCGGGCAGCTTGCAGTGTAAAGCAGTACTGTTTCCAGCAGGGGGCACCAGAGAGCTTTTAGGAATGTAATGGGCTGCATACCATTGCTTCTTAACGAAATGATTTCTGCTCAGGATGTGTTTAATACTGCCCTCTCTCTCTCTTGGGTACTCTATTAACAAACGCAGGTTCTGTGTTTTTAATATCAATTTGTTGATTGACATCGAGACTGCTAAACCAAATAAAATCTATATTAAAAATGTTTTGCTGCCTGTATTAAATGCTGTTTTAAATGTTGTTCAGTGTCTTGTCAATCAAGGATTTCATTTTAAAAATCCAGTAATAAATACCGTAGATGTCCTTGTTTCTACATTTCTTATATATACCATGACTGGAGCAGCTTTTCAAACTGCTGTCTGCTCATACAAGCGATCCATGTACAATCAGGCATATATTTTGTCATTAAGTATTCTATAGCTCTGTGGTTTATACAAATAGTTTTTACATGTTTAACTTGATGTTGCTTTGAAGCCCATTTCAGTTCTACGCTTTCCTGTAAAATGTTCCCTGCTGTTACAAGTTTGTTATAACTTTTTATTATTTATGTTTTTGGAAATGCTCTCGTTAGATATTTTATTGATCTGTAGTTTCAAGTCGTTATTATTTGTAGTGTTTTAGATTATAAGATTGTGAGATTTTAAACAGCAATCTCACACGCCTGCATGGAAGTTAGAATCAGGGATGGAGGATTTATAAACTGCAGAATTGGGAATGGAAGACAGAGCAGGGATTTTCAATACTTGGAAATGGGACTTTTAGCAACAATGCCTCCATCTTTTGTTTGAAGTAGATTATGATTAGCTGCTCCGCAGCTTAGTATGCAGCTCTGTACTGAATCCACAAGTTTGGTGCAATTGACCCAGATGGTTGTCATTGCTGGCTTCATTAGGAGCACTAGGCACTGGGAAATGTAGTTCTGATGCCATTTTAAATTCCCAGAACTACATTCTCTTTAACAGATTTGCATAAGTGCTGTGCGCTACACCACTATCTGTGGAAGAGGCTGAAAGCAGAGCCACGCAATGCTGTTACAAAGCAATGCCAGCAGCATTCATCAGGAGAGCCTGCACAACCTCTGCACCAGATTTACAGCCTAATAAAGTCAAGGATACCAAATCTGCTAACACAAATTCTGCGTTTCTGGAAAGAAAAAAAAACGTGCTAATGACAACTTGATATATTATTATTATTTAGCCGACGCCTTTATCCAAGACGACTTACAGAAATCTGGGTGTGTGAACTACCTACAACACGTACAACAACGTCTCACCCGAAATACGGAGCACAAGGAGGTGAAGTGACTTGCTCAGGGTCACACACACACACACACACACACACAGTGAGTCAGCCGGGATTTGAACCGGGGACCTCCTGGTTACAAGTCATTTTTTTTAACCACTGGAACACAGAACTTCCTAATAATAAACAGCTTTTGAGAACTTAAGAATTTAGCCAATTTGTGTGTTAACGCGTTAAAGAAAATAATAATAATAATAATTATAATAATAATAATAATAATAATATTAAAGGTTCGTACTCATGCAATCTGAGGCTTGTCAGGTAGAGTAGAACAGCGAACACAGCCACCGGGATGAAGAATTTATAAAACCGCGCTGACCCCATTGCTTTACTGACCGTCTTCATTTAAAAAAAAATAAAACACTTCTTTTTTCTTCCCTTTTTCCAGGACAGTTACCGCGTGAAACAAACGGCGAGAACTCTGGTTTCAACCGCTACACGCAACCCGACATACTTCATAACAGCGGACACGTATTTGAAATCCTATTGCAGTGTCTGTGCGTCTGTGCGTCTGTCCTCACGCTGGTGTTTTGCATTAAGAAAACAAATCGAACCTACCAAATAATCTGACATTCATCCCTAAGTTTCACCTATTGTCATTTTTTGGAGAGTTTTTAAGTTTTAGGAGTTTCAGATTTTTGCTTAGCTCGCTCGCTCTCTCTCTCTCTCCCTCTCGTTTGCTGACTGGGTTTGTTTTTTGTAGATAAGGCAAAGATTTATCAAACAATGCAAGGTGAGGTTCAGTCTGACCTCTTAGTGTAGGCCTACATGCAAAAGTTTTAGAACACCCCCATTTTCCCAGTTTTTATTGAAATTTAAGCAGTTCAAGTCCAGTGAATAACCTGAAATGGTACAAAGGTAAGCGGTAAACTGCCAGAGGTTAAAAAAAAAAGTTTAGGTTACCAAAAACTGAAAAGTAATGTACATTTCAGAGTTATACAAAAAGGCCTTTTTCAGGGAACAAGCAATGGGTTAACAACTTACAGCTGTTCTGCAGCAATGGAAGTAAATTAAGCCTTGAAAGTTGATGCTAACAATTCCTACAGGTGTCCCAACTTTTGTTGATTACTTACAAACCCTCTGTCTGTATAAAAGCAGTGTTGTAACAGACTGTGTTACTACACCCTCTTAAGCATTATTTGGGCAGTATTGTACTGCAGGAAGTTGGTATATTGCTGTCATAATGGCGAGAAAAAGGCAATTAACAAAGGAAGACAGACAGACCATTATAACCCTTAAAAGTGTAGGTCTTTCCTTTAGAGAAATTGCAAAGAAAGCCAAAGTGTCAGTGAGTACAGTTTCCTACACCATCAAAAGGCACTTGGAAACTGGAGGAAACTCTGACAGGAAGAGGTCTGGCAGACCCAAAGCCAGAACAGAATCAGAAGACAAGTTTCTGAGAGTCAACAGCTTGCGTGATAGGCGACTCACAGGACAACAGCTTCAAGCACAGCTTAACACTGGTCGAAGTAAGCAAGTCTCAGTTTCAACTGTGAAGAGAAGACTTCGAGCTGCAGGTTTGACAGGTCGAGTGGCAGTAAGAAAGCCATTGCTAAGATGGCAAAATAAGAAAAAGAGGCTTGCCTGGGCCATGAAGCACCGCCAGTGGACTACTGAAGACTGGAAGAAGGTCTTATGGACCGATGAATCAAAATTTGAACTGGACAGAAGGGTGAAAGCAAAGCAACCTACAAGTGCAACACATTTGTGGGAACTTCTGCAACAGTGTTGGGAAGAACTTTCCGATCAATATTTGATTTCCATTGTAGAAAGAATGCCACGAGTGTGTTCGGCTCTTATATCTGCAAAAGGTGGCTACTTTGAGGAGTCAAAAATTTAGATTAAATTTTGTTAAACAAAACGATTCCATGATTTCTTTTTTTATCTCCAATTGTTTATTTGTTCTATGCTTTAATTTCAGAGTGCATTGAGACATTAAACTGCGTAAATTTCAATAAAAACTGGAAAAATTGAGGTGTTCTAAAACTTTTGACTGGTAGTGTGTGTATATATATATATATATATATATTCATATATTCTACAAGACCAGTTTAAATTGCAATCTGTTTTAAGGGTATCGATGCCCCGTTTATCTCCTCACTTACATGGGCGGTGCTCATTGCGGTTCTTCGCTTCTTAACCCAACATCAGCTGTCGGACTTCCCCGCGATATTTTGGGGTTTTTTTTTAGTTCAGATACAATGAAACACACACCGCGACGCTCCGTCACTCCGCCCCCGTGTGTCAATCCACGGCGTCAGACACGCCCCCCCGAACACACGCGACGTCACAGGGTATGATTCTAACGAATTCCCAAAAAAAACTAATCTTTTATGATTTGTTACGTAATAGGCTAACGTCACTCCTCTCCAGGGACTCTCACCTATATAGAAAAATAACAGTCACCTTTTCACGCACTGAGGGGCTAACTTGTCAAAAACGTCATGCAAAATACATATATCATTTTTGTATTATTTATTTTGTGGCTGTGCACCCATTGCCACGGCTACACACGATGCATGTCAACAGCGTGTACACACCACGGTGCTGCCGCGGAAGAAACAGCCATGAAACGCTCCCTCACAATCGGAGCAGCAGGGTCCCTGGATTGTAATGAAACGCTCCCTCACAATCGGAGCAGCGGGGTCCCTGGATTGTAATGAAACGCTCCCTCACAATCTGAGCAGCAGGGTCCCTGGATTGTAATGAAACGCTCCCTCACAATCGGAGCAGCAGGGTCCCTGGATTGTAATGAAACGCTCCCTCACAATCGGAGCAGCGGGGTCCCTGGATTGTAATGAAACGCTCCCTCACAATCGGAGCAGCAGGGTCCCTGGATTGTAATGAAACGCTCCCTCACAATCGGAGCAGCGGGGTCCCTGGATTGTAATGAAACGCTCCTCACAATCGGAGCAGCAGGGTCCCTGGATTGTAATGAAACGCTCCCTCACAATCGGAGCAGCGGGGTCCCTGGATTGTAATGAAACGCTCCCTCACAATCAGAGCAGCAGGGTCCCTGGATTGTAATGAAACGCTCCCTCACAATCGGAGCAGCGGGGTCCCTGGATTGTAATGAAACGCGCCCTCACAATCGGAGCAGCGGGGTCCCTGGATTGTAATGAAACGCGCCCTCACAATCGGAGCAGCAGGGTCCCTGGATTGTAATGAAACGCGCCCTCACAATCGGAGCAGCGGGGTCCCTGGATTGTAATGAAACGCTCCCTCACAATCGGAGCAGCGGGGTCCCTGGATTGTAATGAAACGCGCCCTCACAATCGGAGCAGCAGGGTCCCTGGATTGTAATGAAACGACGCCTCAGCCCTCTCGAACTGAACGGAGAGGCGAGGGGTGGACGCGATGCGCCAGCTAACCTGATTACCCTTCAAATACAGAGAAAACTTTACAGGCGAGAGGCAAGGTGCGGGTCTAACACAAAAGTAGAAATATATATTAAATCCCTTCAACACCGTGTACCTATCAACTATTTTCATGAGAGAGAGAGAGAGAGAGAGAGAGAGAGAGAGAGATTTCTACCATGATATCTGAAGGTGCAAAGCCAAGACTTAAAACCAATTATTAAAACAGGAAGTTCTGTGAACGCTGTGTTTCTGCATTTCAGCCAGATACCCCAAAACATCTATTTTACACTAACTGGTAGTTTAAGTGCAGTAAACGGGACACAGCTGTGAATTCAGTGGCGATTTTGGGAGACACGTCACACAGAGCGAGGGGAGAGTATAGAACGGACACCCACCTAGCCACGCCTACACTGACGTCACTGCGTGACCCGACCGAGCGCAGGTACCATGAACAGGAGGAGCGCAGACGGACCTCCCTTGCAAATTAACTTTCTGTAAGCAAGTCTTTAGCACTTTGCTTACAGAATGCAGGAGATTTAATTCTGCGTGCCATTCCCTTACCTGGACGCGTCACGTTTGACAGCGATAGCGTGGAGTTTCTGACCGGGTACCCATTCACTCCAGAGCTGTACGCATCGGTTTGAATTGAGACCAGACGCTAGCAGCTTTTACCCCTTTCAAAAAAGGGTTCCCCAAATCCCGGTCCTGGGAGACCCCTCAGTCTTACTTCTTTCTAACAGAGCGCCGAATTACGCAACTGAACTAAATTTGCTTACTAGACTTCAGTAAGCTATAATTATATATAGGATTTAAGATTTTTCTAGATAACTTAGAATCTGCAGAGATTTAAGAAAGCAAATAATTTCAATTAAGGGTGTAGTCAAGTAATGAAGAGCTCAATTGGAATGAAAGCCAAACACTATCTTAAAAGACTGTTTGAACAGCAAGCAGCGCTGGATTCCTGGTGTACCTTCAGGGTACAAGAAAGCAATGGGAGGACACACAAGAATCGAGATGCAAAAATCTTTATTGGGGTAGACAGCAAGTTTAACATCTCCTGAATCCGACAGCAACAAGAATGACGAGCAGAACTCCGAGGAGAGCGGACGCCACGCCCAGCGCCAGAACCAAGGGGGAGTCACCTGAAATTCAAAACATGACCGGGTGAGCACTAGGACCCGGGGGAGCCACAATACACCTCCAATTACAGTCAGCGTTGCTTAGCAACTTCAAGAAATTCTACAAGTTAGCATGGAGGTCCTAAACATTAAAAGAGTAAACTAACATTTGAACACCATCTCAATAAAATTTATGGATTTGCATGATTTGTTTGGGGGGGCGTGAGGAAAGTCCTCAATTTAAATAATTAGTTTTGGCTACAAATTGCTACATCCAGTTCTGAAGGACAATTATCAGAACTGATATTTCATACCGGCTATAGGATAGCGATTTAGCATCACAGGAATGGAAATAAGACCAGTTGGATAGTTTTGTCTATTCCTGTTTTCACTAATATTTTAATAAGACACATACCTGAGCCGGTTACCGATACAGTCTGATCATGCTTCTAGTAAAAAAATAAAACCACATACACCCCATCAAAAGCTTAGTGCTCCTTTAGCACCATCTAGTGGTTTATTACTGCAAACACTGGAAGTTAGTGGATTAGCAGACACTTCGCCAAAGCGACTTAGACTAGGGATGTGAACTCTGCATCACAACTGCTGCAGAGTCACTTCCAATAGGACCTTGTTTGTTTGGCGTCTCATCCGAAGGACGGAGCACAAGGAGGTGAAGTGACTTATTCACGGTCACACACAGCGAGTCAGTGGCTGAGCCGGGATTTGAACCTCCTGCTAATAGACCCCCTTTAAGCTCTGGAGCAGCAAGCCTCCTATATATATATTGAGAGGTTTTAGTTTGCATCCCCTCCAGATCCAGAGCATCGGATGAAGAGGGTTAGAATTCAATGACTAGGATATTCAACAGAACTCTCAAGGTCTCACCTGCTGTTTGAAGGTCCGAGACTTGTCCTTCTGGTACCAATTGAACCGGCCCAGCAGAAATGTAGCCTCTGATCTGGCTGTAGCGATCCACACTACGGGCCGAGAGAAAGACAATTGAAAACAACTCTCCAGGGGACAGATAAAAGGACTATTGCCAGCTTTGACATAGATTTCTTTGGATTCATTTTACTGCAATTAATGGTTTGGATTAAATTATTGCAACAGATATTTCTATATATTGCAACAGATATTTCTATGCATCATTATAAACTCACTCAATGCAGAGAGAGCATTACCAGCACAATACAAAAAACCTCCTCTTACAAACACTCAAATAGAGAATTGTATATATTACACAGGAAAAAGGACCCATCAGGGTATTCAAATCTTAAATAGATTAGGCTTTGTATTCCCTTCACTCAATGATAGCAGCTTCAATACAGCAGCGTTGATGCTGTACTGCAGCTGGTCATGCTTGCTTGTATTACAGGACCGATCTCCAGATGCTCACCAGATCTCTGGGCTCCAGGCACACAAGTCTTATTGCAGGTATCCTCCAGGTTGGGATCACAAACCACAGCCATGCAATGGAAATACACCTGGGGAGGGACAGAAGCAGCTCTCGTTAAACAGGAGAACACTGCCACACTGTGGCTGAAGTCAGTAGTGCATCAATCCCTCTTTCTATTGGCTCTATTCCAATTGGCTTTGAAACAGTCGGCGACATACAATACAAGATCGGTGGTACAATGTTGAAGACAGAAAAGTCAATGCCACAATGTAGCCCATGTCAGGTATGGGGTTGTTGCAAGTAGGTGAACCTGGCAAAGCTCTTACAGATCTAACTAGTCAAGAAATCCCCCCCCCCCCCCAGTTCACTTACCAACATCCTTCACATCGCACACAATAGCAACCGGGTGAAAATACGGCTCATTCTGGGGGACAATGTTCAAGGTGTAGTTGATGTTCAAGCTGTACCTCCTGATGAGAGCCCCAATGTACTGCAAGAGAAAATCAGGTCAAAAGGTTACAGAACCACCCCACCCCCCCAAAATCCGGGACTGTCACCTACTGCAGACAGGCCACTCAAAACAGTGCATGGTACAGTCCATGTGCAATATTAGATTTCCTGTATAATTCATGTCGCAGATTTGATAGAGAGCCTTCCCCTGCGACACCTCATGGTCACGTGTATATAAATTAAGCTGGCTTTCACTATGAACAGGAGGCTCCCCCCCCACCCCCCCCCCATTGGTATGGGGGTGTTCAATGGTTTGGTACCTCCTTATTCGAGTGGGGTTAATCCTCACCTCTACAGAGACCAGCGGGTTGTTGAAGGGGACCTTCAGGACGAAATCCTTGGTGCCGTTGGGGTGCTGGACCTCGCTGATCTTCACGCCTCTGTTCTGGGCCTCGGGAAGGGTCAGAGGAACCCCGTTGAGGGTCAGGTTCTTCAGCTCAACGTCCGGCTTGAAGTTACCAAGGGTCACCGTGAAGCCCTTCTCACTCGGGACGGTGTCTGAGAGCAGGGATTAGAGAGGTGAAGCGCAAGAAACATAACTGCAGAGCTCTGAACCCCAGGACTGGGTGCAGCAACACTAGAGTTTCTAACCCTGTTCACCCCCCAATCGCGTGCTCAAAGGTTACCCCTACAGTGCAGGGCTGTGGAGAGTACTCACTGTTCACCACATAAGGGGTCTCAGGGAGGTAGGGGGAGCAGGCTGGCTTGAAGGAGCGGTGCTGGGTCACCTCCCACAGGTCGTCAGTCCATTGGTGCTCCAGGAAAAGGTCAATCTCATACACCTGGTTGTACTTGTTATCAATCACATGACTCTGTAAAAAGACAGGAGTTAGATATACAAATCAGTACAACATCTGACTCTGTGACCCAGAGCAAGTCACTTCACCTCTTTGTGCTCTGTCTTTCGGGGGAGATATTGTTGCAAGTGACTCTGCAGCTGATGCATAGTTCACACACCCTAGTCTCCAAGTCACCTTGGATAAAAGCATCTGCTAAGAAACAAAACAGACTTCCCCCCCTATATCCCCAGATTCTCATATGCAATAACTTAGGCCAAGTAATCAAGGGATTTTCCCCAGATACAGGAGAAGTACGACATGCAAAACTGCTGCCACTACACCCCCTTCCCCAGGGAGAAGGGGCTTTTGATTTAGAAGGACGCTTCTCTAAAGCAACTTGACGAGACTAGGGGGGGGGGGGGGGGAGTGAACTACGCATCCTCAACTGCAGAGTCACTTACAACAGGACCTCGTTTGTTTTACGTCTCATCCGAAGGACTGAGCACAAGGAGGTGAAGCGACTCGCTCAGGGTCAAGCCAGGAAAAAGCCCTTCTCTAAAAATCACCAAGCCTCCACAGACAGAGACCCAACCAGAGGGTCCCTGGCTATCTTACCTTGCGATACCCCCCCACAGCTCCGAAGGGAATGCGGATTTCCACTGCAGTGCTGTTGACTAGCAGCTGGTACCCCCTGCTGGTAGCAGCGACCTCATCCAGGCCTCTCCCCTCCACCCCCATCGTGATCAGTTTATCCAGGAACTTGGTGGGATGCAGGACCAGCGGGGTGATGAGCCTCGGGGTGACCCAGCTCAAGTAGGTGCCATTGAAAACAGAGGGGTCTGGAAAGAGATGAAACACGAGGCATTTTGCCATGGTATACTATTCTTTCCCCCCCTTGGTGTAGAAAAGGGATTTGTTTTTATAGACTTTTTTTAAAAAGTCAGATGACAAGATGTTTATGGTCTTAATGCATGGAAGATGAAGCACTTCTAAAACACTAGCACCAGAACTATAACTTTTTGGAGAATCTATGCAGTTTGACACTAGACTGTTATAGGGTAGATTTAACATGGAGCTATGTCAGTCACATGCTCAAATACAAAAAGTTACACCCACCCTCAAATGAGGACAATGTCACTTAATGGGTTAATAGGTTGTGGAAGAATGAGTTCCACATGGCACACAGTGCCACCAGGTGTCAAAGTGTAGCTAGTGCAGCCAAGTCAAAGTCAAGTGTACAATGGACTAGACTGTTCCACTTAAGTTCCCAGCTCAGGTAATGCTTCCAGACCATTAGCCCTCCTAGGATTGCTGTGCTCCTCGGTGACTCACTCTTGGCGCAGGCAGCTGAAGTGTCCACCAATAGCAGCATCCACCTCTGCTTGTAGAACACAGTGGCTCTGACGACTTCCACAGGGATCCCCGACACCTGAGGATAGAGAAGAGCGTTGGAGCAGAGACCAGGACGAGCCCCGCGCCTCACCGACCCCTCAAGACCCCCCTGTTCAGACTGCGCTTGTAGATCTCCCGATCCTCCCCTCCTGCTCTGGACTCGCCTGACCTCAGCACCACGTTACTGGATCCTCAGCTGATGCATTATTGCACCACTATAGACACAACTTGCTATAATCCTAACTTGTTGCATCCTAGAAGTTATTTGAATAGTGTGGTTTACAGCAAGTGCAAAAATGAATCTTGCATTTTAACACCCGTCAGTCACCTTGGATAAAAAGGAGTCTGCTTAAGTCATTCCTAGACTACTATTATGGCATCCTGCAATACAAAATACTTTACATTACACATTAAATAGATCTAAATTGTTCAAAACAGCATATTAAATTGGGCTCGATTTTACTCCTAGTCATATGCAAAATTGAGAAGGCAGCTATAGCCAAAAAATTAAATTCAGAAAATTAAGTTGATAGCAAAAGAGATTTAACTTTAAATCCATCAGCATTTAAAAACGCCAAGTTCGTCAACATCCTATTTTTTGCCTTGCTGTATATTTCTGGAGAGCCCTCAGATGTTAACACACAAAAGCACGCTATTAAATAATGGAAGCTGGTTTGGGATCACAGTATTTTAAGAACTCACCAGGAGCACCTCGGACATGGGCATGCCGTAGGGCGACCTGAAGATGATGCGGCTGGACGTGGAGTTGACGAGGTATCCTGCAGTACGGGCGTCCTCGGCGGTCATGGTTTTGGGGGGGCATCCCGGTCTGGTGGAACACCACCTGCCACTCGGACATCACCGCTCCCTGGGCCTACAGAGCAACACAACGAAAAGCCAGCCGAGACCCAGAGCCATTCGGGGGAGCTGCAAGAGGTGCAGTTCAGAGAGCGTCCACAAGAGGCACTGCAAGCACTACAGAAAGAAACCTCTACACCAGAGGCATCAAACTCCACTCCGAGGGACAGTGTCCATTCCAGCGTCTCTCAATGAACACACTTGAACCAATTGGATAGGGTTAATATTTTTGCATGGTCTTGGTGGATTTCAGAAAATTCATTCAAGGTACACTACCTATACAAACAGAGGCCCGGGAGAGATGGTAATGCGTCCGATTAATCAAATGAAACGAAGTGCTTCAGAGCTGTGGGTTGAAGACACTGTGGCCGTCCAGGAACAGTTTGACACCCCTGCTCTACACCCGCCCCCACCCCATCCTGGGGACCCCCTGCATCTGCAGATACCCATTCCAACCAGTTTATCAATTGCTTACACTCATCTAATCGTGCTTAAACCTGCAATTGTCCTCAGCTTAAGTTACTTCTAAAAGTTGAATACACTGCCAGCCATTTAGATGCTGAACAATTAAAGAAGTCTTAAGCCAATAGTTCAATTGAGTGCTCAGGCAGAATTAAACAGACACAAGGGGTCCTCCAGGACCTGGGAATCCCTGTACACCCCCCCCCCCCCCCCATCCCAGTTGAAAGTTCACTCACTATGGAGAGAGCCGCTTCCCAGTCCTCCTTCTCCAGTCCTTCCTGAGCGATGACCGGGACATTCTTCCTGACAGACACCTGGGGGCAGGAGGTTTGAACAGCAGGGATTGGAGCCAGACTCCCCATGCATAACAGGCACAGACGTGCCTGGTTTTGTGACAAGCTTGTTACCTAGGCACACTGTGGCTAAAATCAAGCTCACAGTAAAACCTGGACCGGAAGTGAAACTGCTATGCAACAGGAATCGCATTTACCCCTGAAGTGTAACTCCATTAGTTAGAATTATTTCTTAGCAGGCGCCCTTCTCCAGGGAGACTTACAATTGTTACAAGATACCACATTGTTTTTACATACACTTACCCATTTATACAGTTGGGTTTTTACGGGAGCAATCTAGGTAAAGTACCTTGCTCAAGAGTACAGCAGCAGTGTCCCCTACCTGGGATTGAACCCATGGATTGACTCCCATTGCAAAGCAGTTTGATCCAATCTTGGTTTTACTACAATAAAGACACCCGAGGTTGTTACCTACACACTGTGGGTAAAATCAAGCTGATCATAAAACCTGGAATGGGTGAAACTGCTATGCAATAGGAGTCATTTCCATCCTTAAGTCACTAGGGTGCGATTGATCTATTAATAGGAGCAGATACATTGCTCAGTTGTGAACCCTAGTTTCGGGGGTCCCCTTCACCTCCATGTAGTTATCCTCACAGACGATCTCACGGGGGTTCCAGGGGCTCTCCATCCTGCAGGACAGGGAGAAGGGGTGGACCGTCTCTCTGCCCAGAGAGTCCAATCTCACGAAGCGGTACTGGAGCGCATAGGAGAAGTCATTCTAGAGAGAACGGAGAAAGAACCGGTTGGTACGGGAGACTTCTTCACAAGTGGCATACGGGGCTAGGACTTCCAAAAACAGGGTGGATGACAAGACCATTGCACCCCTAAAAGGAATGGGAGACCATTTGAGATAGTTCACCTCTTTCAATTGAAAGGAACTTAATGCACCAAACCGACTTCAAATGAATGCGTTGCCATTGCGAGATGTTTACCTGCCGATTGCAGACTTGATGAACATTGTAATTGATAAAGGGAACAGGATTATATAGATGCATGTGTTTTTTTCAGTTCCCCGTTGCGGTGTACGAGAGTGTAAAGCGGGTTTTTTTTACTGCAGTGACGTACTCACCACGCTCTCCACGTGACAGGCCAAGAACGACGCTCTGAAGATCAAGTCTCCGGGAAGGTTGAAGGAATACGTAAACCCGCACGCCGCTGCGTAGCTGTCATTCAGCGGGTAAACCCCGCTTCTATCTGGAGGGGGGGATAAAAATGAGGGAGAACATCGCAACGGGGTACCGAGCAAATCCCATAGGGATTGAAATCATTTCAGAGATTCCGTTTCTGTGGCACTCTTAACCAGCCAATGAGAGTTTCCTTTAAATTACTTTAATTCTGATACCCCACAAGGTTTTTATTAACAAAAAGAGACCCAACGTTTTACGCTATACTCAAAACCCGAATGCCCGCACAGCTGCCGTTTCTTAAACCGACCCAACTTACCGATGACGTCAAAGCGAAAGTTACCGCCGGCAAACTTGCCATTGGTTGACATCCAGAAGTACCGATCCCGGCACTCGGTCACAAAGTTACCTGAAGTCAGAAATGAACGCACAGAGCCGCGCCGTTATTTAAGAACACCGGCAATACAAAGTCACACACCATATTAAACAGAATAGATAAAACGTTTTGTAAGTTGGCTATATAACGTTTCATAAGCCTAAACAAAGCTGCCAATTCAATTGATTAATAGAATACTCATAACTTGAACCAACTACAACGTTCAGGAAGTCTAAACGTCACATGCCAAATCAAGGGCGAGTTCCCAGTTCAATTAATTCTCTTCATTAAGATCTCGAGTGACTCAATTATCTGATCTGCCCCGAGAGCCATCACCCTTTTATTCTGTATACAAGGGCGGTCAATCAATTTATTAAACATATCGGATAATACTGCGATAGACATAATACACAGATTCCAGTTAGCGGGAGTCCTGGACTAGTCCAACTGGATAACATTAAATACCCAAACATTAGTGTAGAGCTGGGTTTGTGAACCCAAGACACGCAAGTACCACATGAACCCAAGTGATACAGATATATTACACTGCAGACTGGAGATTGTTCTGCGGCGTGAATATTGATCTTACCCGACAAGTCCTGAGCGACCAAGCCAGCCGGCAACACCGCGCATAACCAGGCAACTCTGGAACAATAATAATCACATATACATGTGAATTCATAGACATCCGGCACACTCATCCGCAGGAGCCAGTTAACTGAAGTAGAATGCTAACAGATCAAGGACTATGCTAAATTGTTAATTATTTTAAATGTGCACAGATAGAGGGGTTGGTGGAATTGCTTGAAAATGTGATAACCACAGTCCACGAATAGTGAGACAACATCTATATCTATCTTAAAATCTAATTTAAAAAAATTAAACTCACCCTAAAAGCAGCCTAAACCCCATCTCAATACGATTTATCCAGCCGTGTCCACCACAGGTCAGCAATCACTAACAAAAACTCGCTTATCTACAACAGAAAGCAGCCGCTGTATTCGCTCGCTTGGTGGGACACGGCGCGCCCCGGGGTTTATGAAGCCCTCAGAATCGCACCGCTTCCGTTCACACGCGCCCCGATCACAGCACCTGACTGAGATTAAACTGAAGAGTCAACACGTGGTCTTAATCACGCGTGATTAACTGCTGATCGGGAGTCCCCAGTTATCATCATCATCATCATCATTAGTAGTATTTTGTTTTCTGAGTTTAATTTAATTAATGACGCAATGCGGGTCGATTTCCTCAATTGATCCTCCAGAGCGCGCAATGGGTCGGAATTGCTTGATCAATCCCACCTGCTATCGCTGCCGAGACCCGGCGTCTCCAGTATATATACTCGGGTCGGGTCCGGTTAAACGATGTCGGTGGTGTTGAGGTGTTGTGGTTATTCGGGCAATCAGCGTGGAGAATAGATACAATGGCCGTCGCGCTCTTTTTACAGTAAGTGCAGTCTTATTTATGTTTTTAAAAAAAAATCTTATTTAAATTAGGAGGTAGTTGATATATATATATATATATATATATATATGTATATATATGTGTATATATATATATATATGTATATATATGTGTGTGTAAACTAGAAACACTTTTTTTTTCCTTCCCCCTTTGTGTGTGTGTGACTGTGTGTCGAGCACTTTGTTTGGGAAGCTTAACTTTATTCTTTTCTAACGGTGACAACATTCAAACATTAATAACATTCAAAAGTACTAGCCTACAGATGCCTTGACCAGACTGCACCCAGCTATCTCCAGACCCTCATCTCTCCCTACACCCCCACTCGACCTCTCTGCTCCGCCTGCACTAGAAGACTGGCTCTACCTCCGCTACGCTCCCCTGCCTCCCGAGCCCGCTCCTTCTCCACCCTTGCTCCGCAGTGGTGGAATGACCTTCCTACAGATGTCAGGACTGCCCAGTCCCTGACCACATTCCGGCGCCTCCTTAAGACTCACCTCTTCAAACAGCACCTGTAGAACTCCTCTGTTGTATCCTGGGACACTATCACCCTTCATTTAAATGTGCTTTATTTTGCTCTTATCTGCCCCCTATTTTACTGCATTTAATCCTGTACTTCAGAATACTGTAATCTGCCAAGTGTTTAACCTGTAGTACTTTGTACTTAATCATATCCTGATGTAACTATCACTATTTAATCATATCCTGATGTAACTATCACTATTATCTGCTGTATTGAATTGTGGTTTGTCACACTTGAACAAAAGTTATTGTATTTCTTGCTTTTATTGTATTGTAACACTTGAAATGTATTTGCTTGCGATTGTAAGTTGCCCTGGATAAGGGCGTCTGCTAAGAAATAAATAATGTCTTTTAAAAACCTATTAATATCTTTCTTAACCAAACTAATAGTTAACTTTTTTTTCTTCGCTGTTTGTTGTTCAAATGGTATCCAATTAATATTGGAGAGTGACTCAAGAGGAGAAAAACTGACAAACTTAAACGCCCGCATCCAACCTGTCCGTACGTTTGAATTGGTGCACTTCGTTGTAATAATGATTTGGTATAATTCTGTTTGGGGGGGTGGGTAGTAGTAGTAACCTGTACCTTAAAGGGTTAATTTTAATTGTTCATTTTCCCCCCTCGCACGATTATCGCATACCCTGCAGCGCGCTCGTTACACGGACCCGTCTAGACTAACGCTGAAGTCTCTCTTCCAGATTCGCACTGCTGTGCGCGGCGCTTCTCGTGGACGCTGACGCGCTCTGTAGTCTTCATTCTAAACTCCCGAAGCTGAACACATTGGCCAACGGATTAGACTACAACTCCCATGAGCCTCTGTCCTTGATATGAAGTGAGTCCTGAACTCAAGTGCTTCAAAAGCATAGTTGCAGCGTGTTCACAGTTTTGTAAAATACAAGTTCAACCAACAGTGGCTAAAAGATTTCCCCTGGTTTAAGTTTGACAATGTTTTAAAAAAATCCATGTTGTGCCCGTTTTATCAGGATGCAGGGGAACTGATGGCAGGATAGACTGCATTTTAACAGGGAGCCAGGAGTTCAAACATGAAAATATCTTAAACACAGCGCTTCAAAACGGCACGCAGTGTGCGGAGAGGCAGCTCAGCGCCTTCTGAGGAACATGCGAGCAGGCAGCTAAAATAAATAAATAAATAAATAAAACGTTAACCATTTTAATTGTGTTGATGCAAAAGAATTAAACTGCACACGTGTTATGTAAGAAAGAAGGAACAAAAAGATCTGTAGACATTCAACAATACATTTAAGCAAAACATGTTTATTATTATTATTTGTGTGTGTGTCCCTAAATGTCAGTGCGCGTCAAGCACTTATATTTAATCTCGCTTATAATTGCTGGTCATAGCTTTTAGTTGGTCAAAGCAAGTATTTTTTAATACAGTGCTATTTGAGTATTTAAAATATGGTTCTCTTCCAAATTAAAATATCAGCAACGGTGTGTTAATTAAACGAAGCGCCTGACGCCGCTCGGAACTTTGGCATTTTTAAATCCTAACGGTCTCTGCTCAGCGGAGTGGAATGTTCAGGAGCCGGTTGCCTAGCAGCGTCTCCGCCTCCTTCTCTGCCCCGCCCCCTCTCTCCCTCTCTCGTTGCTCCAGCTAGGAGTTCACATTCAGCTTCCTTAGATTATATAGCGCCATTCTTTACTAACTTTTACAAATGAGCTTATTGGAGGCTTCGTGTTTTTAAGATGGTTCAGGTGCAGTCCGGTCAGACTGACTGGAGCATCATTACAGTATACCGCACTGCGCTCGGCTTTGTGTGGAGGCTGATACACAAAATACACACTGAGACACAAACACACACTGAGACAAACAAACTGAGACACACACACACAGGTACAATTATGTTATGTTAGAGGCAAGTTAAATATTTAACTAAATGTTATGTATTTAAATATTTAGCTAAATGTTAAATCTAGTTAAGAGATTTAAGATGTATTTAAATATTTAGCTAAATGTTAAATCTACTTAAGAGAGATTTAAGATTTATTTAAATATTTAGCTATCAGTGACTTCACACACCTCCGTGATCTCACACACATCGGTGATCTCACACACCTCAGTGACCTCACACACCTCAGTGACCTCACACACCTCAATGATCTCACACACCTCCGTGATCTCACACACCTCAGTGATCTCACACACCTCCGTGATCTCACACACCTCCGTGATCTCACACACCTCAGTGATCTCACACACCTCAGTGATCTCACACACCTCAGTGACCTCACACACCTCAGTGACCTCACACACATCAGTGATCTCACACACATCAGTGACCTCACACACAGGTCTCAGCTGTTGGTGTTCTGAGCTGGCATCAGTGTAGATGTTATTTTCTGAGCTGAGCTGAGCTTTCATGGCATCGGAGATCTTGTTTTTTTTTGAGCTGGCATGGCACAGAGATGTTAGTTTCTAAGCAAATAAATGACTTCATACAGCACAGATATACAGCTAGCTTATGTAATTTCCTTGCCCAAATTTGGTCTCATTTCCCTAGCATGATCCATGGTGTGAGACAAAGCATATTAAAAGTGAACATTAAACATTAAAAGCGTTTCTTCTTCACTTTACCAATGTCAGCAGAAACCCGGATACTATTGATCATGCTAGTTTAACTGATCGCCTTGAAAGTTGGATAGGGCTTTCAGGAACTGTTTTAGACTGGTCATATCTTATGGACAGGCAGAATTTTGTTTCAATAGCAGACTCTGTATCACAATTATCCACTATCTCCTGTGGTGACCCCAGGGCTCCATTCTTGGCCCCTTACTATTCTCCTTATACATGCTACCATTGGGCATGATTATCCATAAACACCATGTACATCTTCACTGTGATGCTGACGACACACAACTTTACATCTCTGTGAAACCTGGGGATATATCAGTTGTCTCCACCCTAATTGCATGTCTGTTGGAGGTGGAAAGCTGGATGTCCCAACATTTTTTGCAGTTAAATTCAGGTAACTGTAGTTGGAGCAGAAATTGGAGTTGGTAAATTCTATAAAAACTAATTTAGGTAAATATAATTCAAATATAAATTCCAAAGCCAGAAACCTGGGATTTGTAATTGATTCTGATTTATGATTTGAGGGTCATATTCACAATACCACTAAAGTGTCCTTTTATTATTTATGTAACATTGCCAAGATTAGGTCTTTTTATCATTGCCTGATGCTGAGAAGCTAATTCATGTGTCTGTGCTGTGTGTCTGTACTGTATGTGTGTCAGTGTGTCTGTGCTGTGTGTCTGTACTGTATGTGTGTCAGTGTGTCTGTGCTGTGTGTCTGTACTGTATGTGTGTCAGTGTGTCTGTGCTGTGTGTCTGTACTGTATGTGTGTCAGTGTGTCTGTGCTGTGTGTCTGTACTGTATGTGTGTCAGTGTGTCTGTGCTGTCTGTCTGTACTGTATGTGTGTCAGTGCTGTGTATCTGTACGGTATGTGTGTCAGTGTGTCTGTGCTGTGTGTCTGTGCTGTATGTGTGTCAGTGTGTCTGTGCTGTGTGTCTGTACTGTATGTGTGTCAGTGTGTCTGTGCTGTGTGTCTGTACTGTATGTGTGTCAGTGTGTCTGTGCTGTGTGTCTGTACTGTATGTGTGTCAGTGTGTCTGTGCTGTCTGTACTGCATGTGTGTCAGTGCTGTGTATCTGTACGGTATGTGTGTCAGTGTGTCTGTGCTGTGTATCTGTACTGTATGTGTGTCAGTGTGTCTGTGCTGTGTGTCTGTACTGTATGTGTGTCAGTGTGTCTGTGCTGTGTGTCTGTACTGTATGTGTGTCAGTGTGTCTGTGCTGTGTGTCTGTACTGTATGTGTGTCAGTGTGTCTGTGCTGTAAGTGTGTCAGTGTGTCTGTGCTGTGTGTCTGTGCTCTATGTGTGTCAGTGTGTCTGTGCTGTGTGTCTGTACTGTATGTGTGTCAGTGTGTCTGTGCTGTGTATCTGTACTGTATGTGTGTCAGTGTGTCTGTGCTGTGTGTCTGTGCTCTATGTGTGTCAGTGTGTCTGTGCTGTGTATCTGTGCTGTGCGTCTGTACTGTATGTGTGTCAGTGTGTCTGTGCTGTGTGTCTGTGCTGTATGTGTGTCAGTGTGTCTGTGCTGTGTGTCTGTGCTCTATGTGTGTCAGTGTGTCTGTGCTGTATCTGTGCTGTGTGTGTGTCAGTGTGTCTGTGCTGTGTATCTGTACTGTATGTGTGTCAGTGTGTCTGTGCTGTGTGTCTGTACTGTATGTGTGTCAGTGTGTCTGTGCTGTGTGTCTGTACTGTATGTGTGTCAGTGTGTCTGTTCTGTGTATCTGTACTGTATGTGTGTCAGTGTGTCTGTGCTGTGTGTCTGTACTGTATGTGTGTCAGTGTGTCTGTGCTGTGTGTCTGTACTGTATGTGCGTCAGTGTGTCTGTGCTGTGTGTCTGTACTGTATGTGTGTCAGTGTGTCTGTGCTGTGTATCTGTGCTGTGTATCTGTACTGTATGTGTGTCAGTGTGTCTGTGCTGTGTGTGTGTCAGTGTGTCTGTGCTGTGTGTCTGTACTGTATGTGTGTCAGTGTGTCTGTGCTGTGTGTCTGTACTGTGTGTGTGTCAGTGTGTCTGTGCTGTGTGTCTGTACTGTGTGTGTGTCAGTGTGTCTGTGCTGTGTGTCTGCACTGTATGTGTGTCAGTGTTTCTGTGCTGTGTGTCTGTACTGTATGTGTGTCAGTGTGTCTGTGCTGTGTGTCTGTACTGTATGTGTGTCAGTGTGTCTGTGCTGTGTGTCTGTGCTGTATGTGTGTCAGTGTGTCTGTGCTGTGTGTCTGTACTGTATGTGTGTCAGTGTGTCTGTGCTGTGTGTCTGTACTGTATGTGTGTCAGTGTGTCTGTGCTGTGTGTCTGTGCTGTATGTGTGTCAGTGTGTCTGTGCTGTGTGTCTGTACTGTATGTGTGTCAGTGTGTCTGTGCTGTGTGTCTGTGTGCATAACCAATGGAACAGGCCCCGCCCCCAGCCCTGCTGAATTCTACAGAATAAGAAGCAGAGACACAGAGAGGGAAGATGTTTCCTATTTTATTTGTTTCTAGACTACATTAGAGGAATTGCAGTTCCAACAAGAAGCCTCTGCTTTTAAACAGGCGAGCGATTCTCCTCATCTACTGCACGCCTTCTCCTGAAAAAAAAAACACCACAAGCTTGAAATAGAAGAATAACACTGATACATTATAAAATGCATTTAAGTAGAGGAGATTATATGGAGCGAATGGCCTCTTCTGGCTGGTATTATTATTATTTATTTCTTAGCAGACGCATAAACGTATACATTATAAACTACATTCAAATACAAAGTCACATGAAGTCAGACCCCAGGCAAGTCTGTTACAAGGATCTGCCCGCTTCCTAGAAAATATTTACATTTCTACTGATGGAGTCGCCTGCCTCGCTGAAGCCACGTTGCTGCTGTTTGTCAAAATGTTCACAATGAAGAATGTTACAGTTGCAGGGATGATGTCACTGAAACAGTTGGAGTAACATGTGGGGACTGAGAACTGCATTTAAAAAAAAGAACAAAAACCCGGACACTTTAAAAGACGTACCTTCACCCTGTGCGAATGGAGGAAGAATCAGGATAAAGGGACCTTTTGATGCAGATCAAAAGAAATACAAAGAGCTGTGAGGGCTATGTGGAGAAAAACTGGACTACAAATTCATATGCATATTTTTTATAATTATTTTCGTGTTTTCAAAATGGAAAATCCACCAAACGAAGATAGTCTTAAACAAACAAAACAAAAATTCTTAAAAGTTTATTTATTTCAAATGTTCTTGCCTTATTTGTTAATTTGCCAGACAGACACACACACACACACAGACACACACAGACACACACAGACACACAGACACACACACACACACACAGAGACACACACACACACACACACAGACACACACACAGACACACACACACACACACACACACACACAGACACAGACACACAGAGACACACACACACACAGACACACACACACACACAGAGACACACACACACAGACAGAGACACACACAGACACACACACAGACACACACACACACACACAGACACAAACACACAGACACAAACACAGACACACACAGACACAAACACAGACACACACACACACAGACAGACAGACACACACACAGACACAGAGACACAGACACACACCCACACACACAGAGACACACACACACACAGACAGACAGACACACACAGACACACACACACACAGTAATAACAGTCAATAAAAACATCTTGATGCTTATTTTCTAAACACGGCACAATTTAAACACTATTAAGTGTTTAAAAACTAAACACTTTGAATATGTAAAAAATAAAGTTTAAATTATACACCTGTTCAGACAGCACCTGTAAAACCTCACAGCTCTACCTCTCTGGACTACATGACACCCAAACTCGCATGTTCATTAACTCCCACTTATCTGCCTCCTGCCTTGCTGCTCCCTGCTATTGCTCCTAGTTAGATCTGAATATAAATCCTGTATTTGAATTCAACTGCACTGGAACTGGATATCTGCAGTAGTATTTTGTATAGCGGCTGCTCCTCTACTGCACTTCCAGCACTCCTATCTGATCCTGCTCATAACTGGAACTTGATATCTGCAGTAGTATTTTGTATAGCGGCTGCTCCTCTACTGCACTTCCAGCACTCCTATCTGATCCTGCTCATAACTGGAACTTGATATCTGCAGTAGTATTTTGTATAGCGGCTGCTCCTCTACTGCACTTCCAGCACTCCTATCTGATCCTGCTCATAACTGGAACTGGATATCTGTAGTAGTATTTTGTATAGCTCTTTAATCAACAGATTTGGGGTCTGTGTGGAATGCAGGTCTCCTGTAGATTTAAACACTTTAAATGACGTACCTCTTCCCTCAGGCAGCACTGCGGGTTCATTGCCAGCTTCTCTTTTGCCTCTAAAATAATCTGCTATATTATAGCTCGGTAGCTTATTCGGAGCTACAAAAAAAAACGTCTCCACAGCTGAAACAAAGCAAGAAAACTTGTCAGCACTGTTCTGGAGAGTTCGACAACACATTCCTACAGGTCACACTCACAAGTCACAAAAGTACAAATCAAAGGCCTTTTGGAGAAGAGAAACAGCAATACTAAACTACTATAGTGCTAAAACTATAGGTAAAGATATCATATTAACTGTAGTTTTTATACAGTAAACACTATAATGGAAACCGCATTGAAATAGTACTACCATAGTAAAAGAAATAGGAACATGATGGTACAGTGTTGGATTACATTATAGATACCACGGTTGTGAAACTACTTTTAGAAATCAAATAAAGTCCCGTAGGATTCCCATGGTGGTGCTACAGTAGGCTGTTGCATTATAGTACCATTAATAGCGCATGATGGTACTGGAGCAATCTAGGTAAAGTCCCAGCTTGCTTGCTTGCTCAAGGGTACAGCAGCAGCAGAGCTACCCTGCAGAAACATCTTGGATCAATGTGCAATTCTTTGAAAGAATATAGAAAGAGATGGTAGGATTGTACTCACAGCTGCAGAGGAAAGCCAGGGCGGAAATTAGCACCAGAGTCTTCATCTTGTCTGCTGGTCTCGGGCTGTTCAAGTCGGTGAAGTCAGAGCAGAGAAGCAACCGTATTTATACAGGAATGGGGCTCTGAAGCGAACTCTGTTATCATAATTGTTTGCAAGAATTTGCATAAAAGACAAAATATCTGCAACATTGCATCAATGAGACAGGTGACCTCACCAGCATATCTCATCATGTAAATACTGTATGCGAAGCGGGCTGATGTTTGTCATAGAATTGCCTGGGGTCTGACTTCATGTGACTTTATATTTGAATGTAGTTTATAATGTATACCAGCGAGAAGATGCCATTCGCTCAATATAATCTCTATTTCAATGCATTTTATAATTTACTCTTATTCTTATTATTACTCATTTAATTGGCTTACTGGAAAATAATTCCTTTGAGGGTTTCTGTGATGTCATAAACTACAAGTCCGTTTGCTTGAGTCGCTTAAAACAGTGTTTCTCAACCCTGGTCATGGGGACCCCACTGTCTGTCTGTCTGGGTCTCAGCTGGTTTTTGTACCAACTAAGGAACTGCTTTCAATGACTTAATTGAAGCATTAATTGAAAACAATTTGCATAATCAGAGCTTTTTAATAACTTTTTATTCAGAAAAATTATTTTAAAAATGTAAGCAAACCGTTTAGTCAAATGGAGTGTTTTTCAATGAAGTAATTGAGAACAGCTCCTCAGCTGGAACAAAAACCAGCAGAAACACAGACAGGCAGACAGGGGGGTTCCCACGACCAGGGTCAGGAAAATACTGCTTCGATACGTTATAAAATGCACTTCTCATCAGAGAATTCATTCATTCAGTGTTCAGACTCCTCACTGTTTAACTCTTTTCTCATTTCTTTCAACTGTTTTACTCATACCTGCACTGTAAAAATAGCACTAGGAAACAAATATTTTGTTAAAATAAGCCATACTTGTAAATTGTATAAAATCGAATACATTAGTAGTCTTTTTGATTTTTTCCCTATGGCAAAAATAAATATGTTAAGGGAGAGGTTTCATCTGGGTTCTTAAATACCTCGATTGGAAGGTAAAGTTTGGAGAACTTTCATTTAGAATTCTGTAAAGAACCAAAAAAGTCCTGTGTAGGGGACAAGCCAAAGAACTATAAAAAGTTCTGAGAGGAACTGATTGTTCTTAGAGTGACATTTGAAGTACATAGTAGTCATACAGTGTAGTAGCCCATTTATTATTATTATTATTATTATTATTTATTTCTTAGCAGACGCCCTTATCCAGGGCGACTTACAATCGCAAGCAAATACAAATACATTCAAGTGTTACAATATAAGTCATACAATAAGAACAAGAAATACAATAATTCTCAAGTGTGACAAACCACAATTCAATAATACAGCAGATAATAGTGAAAGTTACATCAGGATATGATTAAATAGTGATAGTTACATCAGGATATGATTAAGTACAAAATACTACAGATTAAACACTTGGCAGATTAAAATATTCTGAGGTACAGGATTAAATGCAATAAAATAGGGGGCAGATAAGAGCAAAATAAAGCATATTTAAATGAAGGGTGATAGTGTCCCAGGATACAACAGAGGAGTTCTACAGGTGCTGTTTGAAGAGGTGAGTCTTAAGGAGGCGCCGGAATGTGGTCAGGCACTGGGCAGTCCTGACATCTGTAGGATTTATTAAACAGCTGCAATGCTTGTCAGTGTCGGGGCATTACAGCACTCTTTTGTTTAATTTTTGTCAACTTTTCAAATACGACCGGTTTCAAATCATCAGTGCTGCTATTTATTCTTAATAATGCCGTGGAACTCTCACAATGCTGTATTTAAATTAGTAGTATTGCGGCTCTCTTCATCAACATTTATTTTTTATACTTTGTGAATTGTTGTAATGAGAAAGCAGACTGCGCTTTCTTTGCACTGCGACTAAGCCAGTTTAGTTCATCTACCCCTTAGAGCAATTTAGTTTTTGCATCTCTGCCTCAGGTCTGTTCAACTTTGGCAACCAAATGAGTCCTTCAGTGAGTCTCTGCTGCTGTCTGAGCAAATTAAGGGAGGCCACGTGAACCGGTCAGAGAAAAAATATCAATCCATGAGATGTGAGATAGTTTTATTGCAATATTGTGCTGGTGCTTTGTACGTTATCGCCTCTTTTTTTCCTGCAGTGCGAGACAGTTTATCTGATTGTCCAGCTGTAGAAAAGCTAGCTCTTCTATTAGTTCCAAGTAGATTCAGCCATTTAATTTACTAAAATGCAGTGAGCTCTTCACACCCTCCCCCCTCCCTTGATAGTGTTGTTTGATGTAGCACCAGTTGATTAGTTGGGGGCAGAGGAACAATTAGCAGTTCAGAAGTTTTTTTTCTTTGTCCTAGCACAAAACACAAATAAATACAGTGCATAAGCAACTTGTTGGTTGTTACACTCTTCGAGTTATATTAAAAGGTATTTTAAAAGGTGACCCCATCCCACAAATTATTTTGAAGCAAATATAAGTAACATACTAAGGGTATATTTTCTTTGGTTTACTTCTATTATATACTTATTTTGTGAAACATTTTAGTAAATTATACAGCTGTATTTATCCTCCTCTAACCTCCTTGAGTCCTCACAGTGGATAACAGCAGCGCAAAAGCACCTGCACCACTTTCACTGAAATTAAATTGACACTATATATTTATTTTGATTAACAATAATAAATCAAACATAAATAGTTTATTTTTACCATTATATATTTTTTATAATTATCTCAGCGTTTTATTCTCGCCAGGGAATCTGTCTCGAAATACGTTTAAAAACTTCATTTTGTGTTTGCATTTAATGAACCAAGTAGTCTTGAGTAGCGTCAATTAAAAAAAAAAAAAAGTCGATGTACAGTTGCCTTTCAGTTTCATACGACTTTGCCTTGTCCGGGAGCTTTGCAGCCATTTCTAGGTTGTGTTATTCAGGTACTGGAACTGCAATTAAAAAAATACACATTCTCATCGCTTGAGCTCAATGGCTGAATCTACTTGGAACTAGTACAAGAGCTAGCTTTTCTACAGCTGGACAATCAGATAAACTGTCTCGCACTGCAGGAAAGAAAGAGGCGATAACGTACAAAGCACCAGCACAATATTGTCTTAGAAACACACCACATTCTAATTATTATTTCATTTAAAATAAATTAATAAAACTATCTCACATCTCATGGATTAATATTTTTTCTCTGAGCGGTTCACGTGGCCTCCCTTAATTTGCTCAGACAGCAGCAGAGACTCACTGAAGGACTCATTTGGTTGCCAAAGTTGAACAGACCTGAGGCAGAGATGCAAAAACTAAATTGCTCTAAGGGGTAGATGTACTAAACTGGCTTAGTCGCAGTGCAAAGAAAGCGCAGTCTGCTTTCTCATTACAACAATTCACAAAGTATAAAAAATAAATGTTGATGAAGAGAGCCGCAATACTACTAATTTAAATACAGCATTGTGAGAGTTCCACGGCATTATTAAGAATAAATAGCAGCACTGATGATTTGAAACCGGTCGTATTTGAAAAGTTGACAAAAGTTAAACAAAAGAGTGCTGTAATGCCCCGACACTGACAAGCATTGCAGCTGTTTAATAAATGGGCTACTACACTGTATGACTACTATGTACTTCAAATGTCACTCTAAGAACAATCAGTTCCTCTGAGGACTTTTTATAGTTCTTTGGCTTGTCCCCTACACAGGACTTTTTTGGTTCTTTACAGAATTCTAAATGAAAGTTCTCCAAACTTTACCTTCCAATCGAGGTATTTAAGAACCCAGATGAAACCTCTCCCTTAACAGATTTATTTTTGCCATAGGGAAAAAATCAAAAAGACTACTAATGTATTCGATTTTATACAATTTACAAGTATGGCTTATTTTAACAAAATATTTGTTTCCTAGTGCTATTTTTACAGTGCAGGTATGAGTAAAACAGTTGAAAGAAATGAGAAAAGAGTTAAACAGTGAGGAGTCTGAACACTGAATGAATGAATTCTCTTATGAGAAGTGCATTTTATAACGTATAGAAGCAGTATTTTCCTGACCCTGGTCGTGGGAACCCCCCTGTCTGCCTGTCTGTGTTTCTGCTGGTTTTTGTTCCAGCTGAGGAGCTGTTCTCAATTACTTCATTGAAAAACACTCCATTTGACTAAACGGTTTGCTTACATTTTTTAAATAATTTTGCTGAATAAAAAGTTATCAAAAAGCTCTGATTATGCAAATTGTTTTCAATTAATGCTTCGATAAGTCATTGAAAGCAGTTCCTTAGTTGGTACAAAAACCAGCAGAGACACAGACAGACAGACAGTGGGGTCCCCATGACCAGGGTTGAGAAACACTGTTTTAAGCGACTCAAGCAAACGGACTTGTAGTTTATGACATCACAGAAACCCTCAACGGAATTCTTTTCCAGTAAGCCAATTAAATGAGTAATAATAAGAATAAGAGTAAATTATAAAATGCATTGAAATAGAGATTATATTGAGCGAATGGCATCTTCTCGCTGGTATACATTATAAACTACATTCAAATATAAAGTCACATGAAGTCAGACCCCAGGCAATTCTATGACAAACATCAGCCCGCTTCGCATACAGTATTTACATGATGAGATATGCTGGTGAGGTCACCTGTCTCATTGATGCAATGTTGCAGATATTTTGTCTTTTATGCAAATTCTTGCAAACAATTATGATAACAGAGTTCGCTTCAGAGCCCCATTCCTGTATAAA